>NW_023618237.1:0-24643 GCF_015220075.1 Falco rusticolus | reverse complement strand
TCTTTGCATGTACTCGGTGCACTTCTCCACCTCGTTTTTGGGACCTCGGAGTTGGACGATGTCACTCTTGTGTGCAGGGTCTGGGAAGTTGATGATAACCTGCAGGAGCGGTCATTTAGAGTTAGCTCAAGCAAAAGCAAGAACCCTTGTGTCAGACACATGCAAAGGTTGGGGGGATCCTACACATGCCCTTTTCCCATTCAGAAAAGGGGAACCGTGTTAGCGGCCTCTGGCTAAAAGAACTATCTTCTCAGACACTTGCGCTACAGAGCCACTAAAGTTACGACTTCTGTGACGACAGGCCTACTACCCATGTAGGAAAGAACCCCTCTGGATTCCTCCTCTCCTACAAAGCCTTACCTCTGGGAATTGCTCCCGGATTTCCCAGACCCGCTCAGCCTTCTGCCCAGTGATGGTCCGGTGGAATTTCTGCTCAACGATTAGGTCCGCAGCGTGTTCATTTTCCTGATGGGAACAGAGGGCACACTGAGTGTTCAGCCGGAGAGCCATCTACTTTGACTTAGCGGTTTGCTGCCCGACGGTTTACTTGCCAGCACTGTCCCTCTTTTCTCCAGACAAAATTCACTCTGCGTTGACAGAGAAGGGCTACCCGAGGGAACAGGGGAAGACATTTGTGAAGAGGAACTTGCACTTGTCATGAGATCCAAGTGCTCCGTGGGCAAGGGGCACACACTCGCACCAGAAGGTTACAAGGGAACACGAGAGCCCAAACCCTGCAGTCTCCCAAACATCACGTCCTACCCACTCACCATACGGGAAGCGAGTTCCAGCAGCTCTCTCTTGGCCTGTGGGACCCCCTGTGGGTCTCCTTCCATTCTGATCGGGTTGCTCTTCTCGTTGTCCGGGGGAATGCGCACAGACACCTTGTACAGATCCTTCATCCTGTTCACTTCGAGGCAAGGACTGTGGTGACGCCGTCTGCTAGGCAAAGACCTGGAAGCAAGGCACCTTGATTATCACTGCTCAGAGGCTGTTGAAGAAGTAAAGCCGCCTCTGGGAAGGGCTCAGTGGGGTAGGGTTGAGCCAGGGGAAATTGCCTCTTCCCCCTGGAGTTCAGCGAGAGCAGACCTGTGCCACACGAGAGCCTGTCCAAGTAAATACCGTGGCATCTACAGAGCCCATTGTTCCCTTGTCAGAGCGAGGCGTGTTTCTTCCCCAAACAGTATCACATTTAGAGCAGAGGATAATCGTTCCTTTCTACCCCAAACTCTTGGCTGGGGACACGTTGCAGTGCTATCAAACTAGCAGACCGCAACAAGGCTTTAGCGTTGGCCATATTCTACTGCCGGTGCTGTAGCACCTTCCTCCAGAGGCCAGACCACACTGCTCCTCCTCCAGCTGACACCCTCTCCCACAAGCCACAGGGCTATTTAACCCCTTAGCGGGAACCAGCTACACCTGCACATCGCCCATGTCAATCAACCCACTGCCTCTGAGGCAAGGCCACAGCTGCGTGTTATCAATGCTAATCAACCCACCGCCTTCATTCCTCTACAGGGAGAAGCTCACCAAGCACATTTCCACCACCCACAACTGGCTGCTAAAATGTCATTCGCACAGAGCAACGTGTGGAAAAAAAAAAAAAAAAAAAATTCCTCCAGGACACATCAAAGTAATTCCACTACTGTTCAGGCTCCCAAGGTACTTTCACCCGTTCAAGCCATCGCAAGGCCTGACGGCCCATTTCTCTCCTTGTACCACCACCACTCCAGAAAAGCAGAGGAAATGTGATGGAGACAGCACACTGGGTGAGCTACAGAGCCCCTGATACCATCTACTAAACACGAAGAGTGTGAGCATGGGAAGGACTAGAAAGGCACTCCACTTACCGTTTAGCTGCTTTCTTGCCAATGAGGTGTCGGTGGAATTGGTGGTCAGCCTTGATTATTGCGTAATCCGTCCCGTGGATCTAAAAAGAATTATATTTTTTATATCTATCTATATATGTATGGATGTACATTATTTTATATTATAATATATAGGGCCAGGTAGGACAGGCCACCGCTTCTGTCTCGTGCCCTAAGTAACTGCCTACTGCCAGTATTGGCACTGACTCACCAGCGGTCAGCTACAAGCACTTCTGCTCTTCAGCAGAGCACAAGCATTCCTCTGCTTTGAGAAGAGAGCATTGTGCTCATGAAACATTGAAAAGACTGACTTCTACGCCTCTCCAGCTATAACCAAGAGAATCCTTCCTTCTCCGCACCAAAAAAATTAATGCTGACTTTTCAAGGATGCTATGGATGAGGTTCATAACCAAGGGGTGTCATCCACCTGGCCACACAATTTGTCTCCTGCAAGTTCGATTAAGCATGCCAAGACATCCTATGGATGTGACAAACACCTCATCACCTCTGCTCTGTTGCCCCTTCTTCCCCCAGTTTCTTACTGGAACTAGTAACTCCAGCTCACCAGTTCCTTGAGCATGGCTTCAATCGGTTCCTGAGCCACATGCACATCTTCTGTAGGTCCTTCCAAAGTGATGTTATCCTGTGGCGAGCAGCCTCACAGTTTGCCCTCTTGCCTGTGATAACAATTGTCTCCGAGTTGCTGTTCTTTGCTGGGAGATCAATTTTGGTGTTGCTTTCTTTACGGATCTGCCACAAAGGAAAAAAAAAAAAAAAATCATCTCAGAAGCGTCCCATGTCAGAAGAAAAACCCTCGCAGGCTATATTGGACATCACCAATGGGCAGGAGAGAGCATCCAGTGGGATTTTGCTGCAGGCAGTGATCATCACGAGCACTTGAGTTAGGAGCAATATCTCACCTTCTTGATGTTGGCACCTCCTTTCCCTACGATGTTCTTGTGGAACTGTTTGCAGATGGGGACAGAAATAGAAAAGCTGTTTTCAACCTAAGGGAGAAAGGAAGGGAGAACTGAAGATTACACTGTCGTGGCAAGGGAGGCCCGACTTCAGGAACTCTGATAAACGAGCTTTTGAAAAGAGGCTTAGACCCAAGGAAGTTCTCTATACGAGGGACTTGTAAGACTAAACAAAGGCAAGGACGTTCCCCTATAGCCTTCCCATAACAGGTACTACCCCCTGCCTCCATTCAGCCAAAACAGCGTCGACAGCTCCCTCCTCTTGAGGTGTTTTAGCTCTACCCAAGCCAGTAGAGCTCTGCTTTGCCCCAGGGTTATCCAGGCACGGAGGAGGGAAGTGCAGGCAGAAGACCTCCTTACCAGGTCTGCCACCGTCTTTTGCATGTACTCGGTGCACTTCTCCACCTCGTTTTTGGGACCTCGGAGTTGGACGATGTCACTCTTGTGTGCAGGGTCTGGGAAGTTGATGATAACCTGCAGGAGCGGTCATTTAGAGTTAGCTCAAGCAAAAGCAAGAACCCTTGTGTCAGACACATGCAAAGGTTGGGGGGATCCTACCCATGCCCTTTTCCCATTCAGAAAAGGGGAACCGTGTTAGCGGCCTCTGGCTAAAAGAACTATCTTCTCAGACACTTGCGCTACAGAGCCACTAAAGTTACGACTTCTGTGACGACAGGCCTACTACCCATGTAGGAAAGAACCCCTCTGGATTCCTCCTCTCCTACAAAGCCTTACCTCTGGGAATTGCTCCCGGATTTCCCAGACCCGCTCAGCCTTCTGCCCAGTGATGGTCCGGTGGAATTTCTGCTCAACGATTAGGTCCGCAGCGTGTTCATTTTCCTGACGGGAACAGAGGGCACACTGAGTGTTCAGCCGGAGAGCCATCTACTTTGACTTAGCGGTTTGCTGCCCGACGGTTTACTTGCCAGCACTGTCCCTCTTTTCTCCAGACCAAATTCACTCTGCGTTGACAGAGAAGGGCTACCCGAGGGAACAGGGGAAGACATTTGTGAAGAGGAACTTGCACTTGTCATGAGATCCAAGTGCTCCGTGGGCAAGGGGCACACACTCGCACCAGAAGGTTACAAGGGAACACGAGAGCCCAAACCCTGCAGTCTCCCAAACATCACGTCCTACCCACTCACCATACGGGAAGCGAGTTCCAGCAGCTCGCTCTTGGCCTGTGGGACCCCCTGTGGGTCTCCTTCCATTCTGATCGGGTTGCTCTTCTCGTTGTCCGGGGGAATGCGCACAGACACCTTGTACAGATCCTTCATCCTGTTCACTTCGAGGCAAGGACTGTGGTGACGCCGTCTGCTAGGCAAAGACCTGGAAGCAAGGCACCTGGATTATCACTGCTCAGAGGCTGATGAAGAAGTAAAGCCGCCTCTGGGAAGGGCTCGGTGGGGTAGGGTTGAGCCAGGGGAAATTGCCTCTTCCCCCTGGAGTTCACTGAGAGCAGACCTGTGCCACACGAGAGCCTGTCCAAGTAAATACCGTGGCATCTACAGAGCCCATTGTTCCCTTGTCAGAGCCAGGCGTGTTTCTTCCCCAAACAGTATCACATTTAGAGCAGAGGATAATCGTTCCTTTCTACCCCAAACTCTTGGCTGGGGACACGTTGCAGTGCTATCAAACTAGCAGACCGCAACAAGGCTTTAGCGTTGGCCATATTCTACTGCCGGTGCTGTAGCACCTTCCTCCAGAGGCCAGACCACACTGCTCCTCCTCCAGCTGACACCCTCTCCCACAAGCCACAGGGCTATTTAACCCCTTAGCGGGAACCAGCTACACCTGCACATCGCCCATGTCAATCAACCCACTGCCTCTGAGGCAAGGCCACAGCTGCGTGTTATCAATGCTAATCAACCCACCGCCTTCATTCCTCTACAGGGACAAGCTCACCAAGCACATTTCCACCACCCACAACTGGCTGCTAAAATGTCATTCGCACAGAGCAACGTGTGGAAAAAAAAAAAAAAAAAAATTCCTCCAGGACACATCAAAGTAATTCCACTACTGTTCAGGCTCCCAAGGTACTTTCACCCGTTCAAGCCATCGCAAGGCCTGACGGCCCATTTCTCTCCTTGTACCACCACCACTCCAGAAAAGCAGAGGAAATGTGATGGAGACAGCACACTGGGTGAGCTACAGAGCCCCTGATACCATCTACTAAACACGAAGAGTGTGAGCATGGGAAGGACTAGAAAGGCACTCCACTTACCGTTTAGCTGCTTTCTTGCCAATGAGGTGTCGGTGGAATTGGTGGTCAGCCTTGATTATTGCGTAATCCGTCCCGTGGATCTAAAAAGAATTATATCTTTTATATCTATCTATATATGTATGGATGTACATTATTTTATATTATAATATATAGGGCCAGGTAGGACAGGCCACCGCTTCTGTCTCGTGCCCTAAGTAACTGCCTACTGCCAGTATTGGCACTGACTCACCAGCGGTCAGCTACAAGCACTTCTGCTCTTCAGCAGAGCACAAGCATTCCTCTGCTTTGAGAAGAGAGCATTGTGCTCATGAAACATTGAAAAGACTGACTTCTATGCCTCTCCAGCTATAACCAAGAGAATCCTTCCTTCTCCGCACCAAAAAAATTAATGCTGACTTTTCAAGGATGCTATGGATGAGGTTCATAACCAAGGGGTGTCATCCACCTGGCCACACAATTTGTCTCCTGCAAGTACGATTAAGCATGCCAAGACATCCTATGGATGTGACAAACACCTCATCACCTCTGCTCTGTTGCCCCTTCTTCCCCGAGTTCCTGTTCTCCTTCATAATACCTAGTTGTTCTCTCATTATGAATCCTCCCTTCCCCTTATCAGTGTCAATGGAATCATCGTTCCATGGACAATGAGTCGTCCCTTTCCCCCGCTTGGTCCGAGAGTATTACCTCTGTTCAGTGGCTTGATCCAGGGTGATAGTGCTCGTTCTAGGCGCTGTAAAAAGCGAAATCTATATCCTATGTCCTGATTTTGGGTATCTAACATTAATGCAAAACAGTAATCCTCACACAGTTTTTATTTCATTCTGTAGCGTCGGTGTCGCTATCGGCTGCCTGCGGTAAAGGTTCACGGAAAGGTCTTACATTCTTCGCTGGGATCCATCGAGGTCCTTTTTCTGTAGAGACACAAGCATAACCTTTTCCCCGTGTAACAAGAGGATATGGTCCCATAATTTTACCTGTTTCTGCATCTCGGACCGATACCGGGCCTTTAACCCGTGCCTCGACGGAGGTAGCTGCAGTGAAACGTCGACCTATCGGTGGGTCGTTATCTATTCAAGAACAATTCAAAAAATTAAAAACATACAACGCTTTCTGTAACCGTTCCTCGGGAATAGCCATGCCCATTCCCCCTTTTTGTTGTTGTCATAAACGTTTCAGAGACCGATGAGACCCTTCAATGAGAGATCGACCGGTGGGGGAATGAGCAATGCCGGTAATATGAGTTCTACCCCATAGGGCAAAAGAGGTTTTTACAGTTGTTGAAACGTAAAGATAAAGACCGATAACGGTCCAGCTTAAGGGAATACCTAAAGCAGCAAAAGCACGCATTAAATGTCTACGAACAGCTCGTGCCTTTTCTCCTGTGTGACACGAGGCAACCAAGGCACCTGAAAATGTATCAATGGAAGAGTGGATATATTTAAGGCTACCAAATTCAGAATCATGCGTGACATCTGTTTGCCATAACGGTAGGCTTTGTAATCCTCTAGGATTAACTCCTGCAGCAACTGATGGGAAAGAATGTTTTTGACAGTCGGGACAGACAGCAATAATACTTGATGCTTGTTGAGCAGCAAGGCCAAACTGTCGCTTAAGAGCTCCAGCGTTTCGATGGAAAAAAAGAGTGCCTTCGCTTAGCTTGTGCAATACGGTCTGGCAGTACTTGAACTGGTCACGGCAATAGGTCAGCTCGTCGATTGCCTTCTGCAAGAAAACCAGGTAGCGAGGTATGAGACCTAATATGCATAACAAAATAAGGCGCAGATCGAGAGTCCAAAAGGAAAATAAGTTCCTGTAACAGGGTAAAGGGTTGTGAATGCGAAACACTCCGCAGCACAGAAGCTTCAGCTCGTGGAACAATACCTGCAACATAAGCAGAATCAGTAACAAGGTGGAGTGGTACATTCCATTCTCGGAAAACACGAACAACTGCATTCAGTTCTCCTGTTTGAGGTGAACCGGAGACCGTCTCTATGTCCGAATCCCATTGCCTCCGTTGATCATCCCACCACAGAAGAACAGATTTATGCGATTGGCCCGATCCATCTGTAAACACAGTAAGCGCCGGTAAGGGTTGTTCGCTTCTTCTGGGTTTTAACATCAGACGAAAATCAACGTTAAACAGTTTGTGTGAAGGTGGATGGGAAGTTATTCGACCTGTATGTTCTCGCCCGGCACCTCCCCGGGACCTACAGCTTGACAAACTATTGCTGTACAATTCAACCACGAGAACCTCTAACACCTTTACCGCTCAAACCTAGCCTTCTCCTTAACATCTTGTATATCCCATAAACACCACCTACCCAAAACCTCAGCACTAAAATCATATTAACCCAAACCCCCCATACACACACGCCCCTAAGACTATAGGCGCCCAAACAGCCAACGAAACCAACGAAACCACGTCCCCGTAGCTTACAATCCAAAGCGTGGCACTGAAGATGCCAAGATGGCGTCCAATATGAAAGCCGAGGACAAAAGACTTAGCCCTAACCTTACGGTTGGCTCCTGCTAGACCTAGACGTGCAAGTATCTGCGGCCCAGTGTAAATGCCCTAGGCCTCCTGCTAAGACCGAAGGAGCAGGCATCAGGCACACGCTACCAACTGTAGCCCAAGACGCCTTGCTCAGCCACACCCCCACGGGCACTCAGCAGTAATTAACAGTAAGCAAGAAGCGCAAGCTTGACTTAGTCACGGCAACCTTCAGGGTTGGTAAATCTCGTGCCAGCCGCCGCGGTCACACCAGAAACCCAAGCCAACAGTCACACGGCGTAGAGAGCGGACCAGAGCCTGTCAGAATAACTAGGAAACCGAAACACAACTAAGCTGTCGTAAGCCCGAGATACCCCTAAGGCCAACCTAAAGATGATCCTAGTAAACCTGACTGCGGCCAATGAAGAGACGGGACGCAGCTTGATGCAAGCAAATGTCAATGCGTTGTGCAGAAGCACGAGGTTTTATACGCTTGCAGAAGCTGCGCGTTTTAAACCAATTGCTTCTTGAGGCTAAGCCTTGCATACTAGGCAATCCCTGATTGGTGGTTAACTACCGGCACTTAACAGCAAGGTGTTACCTTTCCTTGGCGCCATCCGTCTCCCACTCCCCTGTGCTCTGTAACCATGCCCCATCATGTTGTTAATTGTTGTCTAGACAAGCTCGAGCACACTCCCCTCAGCTGACCGATTGCCACGCGTGGTCCTAGTTTCCAGCCCGCTCCTGCACCTCCCCCTTCCTGTTGCACAAAAGAACCTTTGAAAGCGAACGAGGAAAAACAAGGCCTAAGCAACAGAACAAATAAAAAACCAACTAAGACATATTATCACTGTCAAAATAACCCACTGCCTTTGTTCCGTACAATTCTACAATTTCCCCTTTTTGTTTTTGAACAGCTAGTACCAGGTTTGCCATGTTCCGCAGGGCCCTTGCAAACATGACAGCAACCAAGGTAATAGCAAACAAACAACACTGCCAATCGAGTGAATGGATGCCAGAAAAGGCTGAAATTTTCTCAGATTTTGATAACATGTTGCTGCAGTGGGGCGCCTAAAATCCACGCAGCACATACCATCAAAATCCTCACAGCCACGTCCTTGAACCAACAACAAAAAGCAGCGGCAATTTTGACTCACATGCTTAACTGCCTACCAAACAAGGTGATTGAACTCTTTAATGCTTTCCCTGCTGTTACTCTGCATAAGAGAAGAAGCGCTGCGACACGTTCCCATCCTAGCCTCCTACTACATTAGCATCTACAGAAAGACAATGCTCGACATGCAAAGTGTAAACAACATCACCTTCTTTTGGATTAACGTTATACGTAGGCGGAAGGGCACACCAAACAAGAACCGTTTCCGTCAAAAAGTTCGAAACATAGCATGCCTTCTCTGAACATACCTCTGGGGTCATCCCCTTCATTCCCTCCTTTTGATGCAAAGAGAGACACTTTACCCTAACAGAGAAGCCCCTGTTTACATCTCTGAGCCAGGACACAAGCCGCAGCTGTGCGCGCCACCAGGCTCAGGGCAGAAACCACTCCTGTAGTTACCTAACTAGATATCTCGACAAGCGTGCAGACACCTATTAAACACTAAATAACCATGTTTATCGTTCCTGTTCTCCTTCGTAATACCTAGTTGTTCTCTCATTATGAATCCTCCCTTCCCCTTATCAGTGTCAATGGAATCATCGTTCCATGGACAATGAGTCGTCCCGTTCCCCCGCTTGGTCCGAGAGTATTACCTCTGTTCAGTGGCTTGATCCAGGGTGATAGTGCTCGTTCTAGGCGCTGTAAAAAGCGAAATCTATATCCTATGTCCTGATTTTGGGTATCTAACATTAATGCAAAACAGTAATCCTCACACAGTTTTTATTTCATTCTGTAGCGTCGGTGTCGGTATCGGCTGCCTGCGGTAAAGGTTCACGGAAAGGTCTTACATTCTTCGCTGGGATCCATCGAGGTCCTTTTTCTGTAGAGACACAAGCATAACCTTTTCCCCGTGTAACAAGAGGATATGGTCCCATAATTTTACCTGTTTCTGCATCTCGGACCGATACCGGGCCTTTAACCCGTGCCTCGACGGAGGTAGCTGCAGTGAAACGTCGACCTATCGGTGGGTCGTTATCTATTCAAGAACAATTCAAAAAATTAAAAACATACAACGCTTTCTGTAACCGTTCCTCGGGAATAGCCATGCCCATTCCCCCTTTTTGTTGTTGTCATAAACGTTTCAGAGACCGATGAGACCCTTCAATGAGAGATCGACCGGTGGGGGAATGAGCAATGCCGGTAATGTGAGTTCTACCCCATAGGGCAAAAGAGGTTTTTACAGTTGTTGAAACGTAAAGATAAAGACCGACAACGGTCCAGCTTAAGGGAATACCTAAAGCAGCAAAAGCACGCATTAAATGTCTACGAACAGCTCGTGCCTTTTCTCCTGTGTGACACGAGGCAACCAAGGCACCTGAAAATGTATCAATGGAAGAGTGGATATATTTAAGGCTACCAAATTCAGAATCATGCGTGACATCTGTTTGCCATAACGGTAGGCTTTGTAATCCTCTAGGATTAACTCCTGCAGCAACTGATGGGAAAGAATGTTTTTGACAATCGGGACAGACAGCAATAATACTTGATGCTTGTTGAGCAGCAAGGCCAAACTGTCGCTTAAGAGCTCCAGCGTTTCGATGGAAAAAAAGAGTGCCTTCGCTTAGCTTGTGCAATACGGTCTGGCAGTACTTGAACTGGTCACGGCAATAGGTCAGCTCGTCGATTGCCTTCTGCAAGAAAACCAGGTAGCGAGGTATGAGACCTAATATGCATAACAAAATAAGGCGCAGATCGAGAGTCCAAAAGGAAAATAAGTTCCTGTAACAGGGTAAAGGGTTGTGAATGCGAAACACTCCGCAGCACAGAAGCTTCAGCTCGTGGAACAATACCTGCAACATAAGCAGAATCAGTAACAAGGTGGAGTGGTACATTCCATTCTCGGAAAACACGAACAACTGCATTCAGTTCTCCTGTTTGAGGTGAACCGGAGACCGTCTCTATGTCCGAATCCCATTGTCTCCGTTGAAAACCTTAGGAAGACAGGAATTGAACCTGCACAGAAGAGATCAAAGCGCTCCATACTCCCCTTATATTACTTCCCAGTAGGGTCAGCTAAACAAAAGCTATCGGGCCCATACCCCGAAAATGATGGTTTAACCTCTTCCTCTACTAAATGAGCCCCGTCACAAAACTAACGTTCTCCTTAAGCCTTCTACTAGGAACAACCATCACAATTTCAAGCAACCACTGACTGCTAGCCTGGCCTGGACTAGAAATCAACACCCTTGCCATTATCCCCTTCCTTTCAAAATCACACCACCCTCGAGCTATGGAAGCTGCAATCAAATACTTTCTCGTCCAAGCAACCGCCTCCGCATTAATCCTCTTCTCAAGCACAATCAACGCACAGTTCACCGGACAATGAGACATTCCGCGACTAAGCCACCCAACAGCCTCCCTACTACTAACTACAGCAGTCGCAATAAAACTAGGCCTAGTACCCTTTCACTTCTGATGTCCAGAGGTCATACAAGGCTCACCTATAACCACTGCCCTACTCGTCTCTACATGAATAAAACTCCCCCCACTCACTCTTCTTTTCTTAACTGCCCCCTCACTGAACCCACTCCTACTGACAACCGTGGCCATTGCATCCGCAGCCATCGGAGGGCGAACAGGACTTAACCAAACACAAATCCGAAAAGTCCTAGCTTTCTCATCGATCGCCCACCTAGGCTGAATAACCATCATCCTCATATACAACCCCAAGCTAACATTAATAACCTTCTACCCATACTCCTTAAGAACCGCCTCCATTTTCTTAGCCCTCAACACAACCAACTCCTCAAAACTATCCACAATAATAACCTCCTGAACAAAAATACCATCACTAAACGCATCCTTGACGCTAGCACTACTATCCCTAGCCGGCCTGCCCCCACTCCCTGGCTTTTTACCAAAATGACTCATTATCCAGGAACTAACTAAGCAAGAGATATCAACCGCAGCCATAATTATTTCAATACTCTCCCTACTAGGTTTATTTTTCTACCTACGCCTTGCATATTGCTCCACACTCCCACCAAACTCTACAAGCTTCATAAAACAATGATACAATAACAAATCCACAGGCACACCAATTGCTACCTTAATTTCTCTGTCAGTCCTCCTTCTCCCCCCTTCTCCCGCAATCCTGACCGTTACCTAAGAAACTTAGGATCCCCTGCCTACCAAACCGAAGGCCTTCAAAGCCTTAACTAAGAGTTAAATCCTCTTAGTTTCTGCCCACACCACTAAGGCCCGCAGGACACTAAACCTGCACCATCTAAATGCAACGCAGATACTCTAATTCAGCTAGGGCCTCCACGATAAGCCTAGACAGACGGGCCTCGATCCCATAAACTTCTAATTAACAGCTAGACGCTCAAACCAACGAGCTTCTGTCTACCAGACTCCGGCACACTCTCAGCGTACATCAATGAGTTTGCAACTCAACATGAACTTCACCACAGAGTCGATAAGAAGAGGAATTCAACCTCTGTAAAAAGGACTACAGCCTAACGCCTAAACACTCAGCCACCTGACCCGTGACCTTCATCAACCGATGACTAGTTTCAACAAACCACAATGACATCGGCACCCTATACCTACTCTTCGGAGCATGGGCAGGCATAGCCGAGTACCGCCCTCAGCCTCCTTATTCGAGCAGAACTTGGCCAACCAGGAACTCTCCTAGGAGACGACCAAATCTACAATGTCATCATCACCGCCCATGCCTTCGTAAGAATCTTCTTCACAGTTATAGCCATTATAATCGAAGGGTTTGGAAACTGACTAGTCCCCCTTATAACTGGAGCCCCAGACATAGCATTCCCCCGCATAAACAACATCGGTTTCTGAACTACTTCCTCCGTCCTTCCTACTGCTCCTAGCGTCCTCCACAGTAGAAGCTGAAGTCGGAACAGGATGAACCATATACCCTACAATACCCTAGTCCATAGTTTCTCACACTGTCTGACCTTTACATTGGGCTTAACATAAATCTTAATAAACAATACCCTAGCCCATAGTTTCTCACAATCCCCCCTTTTTCTTTTTATCCTATTATTGTTTATTAGACGCTACTTTCATTCTCGGCACTGCGAACAAACCTTTTTCCACAATCCCAACATTTATCATAACACTCACAAGGTAATACCTCACAATTACAATAGGCATAGTTCTCACGTGGCATAATGCATTCGCAACAATCTTCATCCTCATTAATCGATACACTCTTATACTTTGCCCCAGCCCTCGTAGTTAAAATAAGCAATTGAGCTATGTCAAACCGTTCTTTAATAAAATGTAAAATATAGCGTAATATACAAGGCCCAAATATCAGTCCTAGAATCAACATAATAAGTGGTCCTGCTAAAGCAGACAACAAAGTGGTTAGCCAAGGTGAGATATTAAACCAGTTTTCATACCATGACCTGCCCGCCTCAAGACTCTTTTTACGTTGTTCCAACCTTTTCCGGAGTTCAGACATGGCATCCAGGACTACTCCCGTATGGTCAGCAAAAGAACAACGTTCCTCTTTGAGAGCTACACATAACCCTCCTTCTTTTAAGAACAATAGATCTAATCCTCTTCTATTTTGCAGCACTACTTCTGATAAAGACTTCACTGAAGTGGCTAAATTTTTAATAGATTGTTCTATTCTTGTTAAATCCTCATTTACAGCCATCTGCAAACTTTGTAATTCCTGACCTTTTACTAGGGAGGCTATGCCTGTACCTGCTCCAACTCCGCCCGCTATCAGCAGTGTAGCTAGGGTTACCACTGTAATTGGCTCTCGTTTTTGCCTATTCAGGTCTCCTTCAAAGTGGCGTAACACCTCCTCAGAGGTGTGATAGATCAGACGAGGAACAATAATCACCTGTACGCAAAACTGAGATTGATTAAACACGTTTAGGGATAGGCAAGGCGTTACTCCGAAGTCTGAACAAACCCATTTAGCTCCTGGTGTCGGGATAGCCCATTTGTCATTTTGATTCTTGTGTTTCTTTATGTTAGCTTTAGTGATTGTTTGATTACACAAGGGCTGATATTGTTCGGGCACTGTACCTATACATTTTCCTTGACCTGTTAGCAATTGAATAGTAATTCCTTGCGTATGGTTCCTCTGGTCATCCCATGGGCATTCTTGTGGGTTTGAACCACTAGACCATTGAATCCTATCTGGTATTCCGATTGCCTCAAAATATGGGGGTCTAACATTGTAACATAACCAGCACTCCTTAGTTAAATTTGGTTTGCTTTCATTAAGGGTATGATAAGAGGCTTGCATTAAATCCCATAAGGGGTCTTTAGACTCTGACACTCCTGAATCCCTAACTAAAGAGAACTCAGTCACCGTGTCATTAGTTGTTTTATCTGTTACTGATAGGGAGTTTGGACGAGTGGTTGTAACACTTGTGGGGACAATCTTTTTCTTAGGGAAAGTGGGTGAATTCAATACTTTATTCGGCCCAACAGGGAGTGAATCATATGGTATTTTAATTTTTCTTATGAGAAAGTGCCCTCCCCAATCCTTAGGAATTCCTGCATAGACACGTATTCCCCATGTTCGTCCTACTAACATGTTCGTCTTCTAGGGGATGCAATACTTGAAATTTGATGTGGGTACAGACTTTTTTGTTACGTGGAGCTACATAATCCACGTCGCGCAGACCTGTAAGATCTACACCCGTTTGTTCAGGTACACATCCGTTAGGAGTCCAGGTTGCTTTTATATATTTATCAGGAGCCTTTACTGTCCAGCCCGAGGCTATTGTCTCACATCCCCAATAACCACAATAATAGTGTCCGGGATAATTACAGTAAGGCTGTCCAGAGGCCGGGCATAAATAAAATGGAGGTCCTTTTTCACAAGGTATTGGTACTAAATTACAAAGTTTCACTACACATTCAGGTGGCCCTGGGTTGCTAAAAGTGGCTATTGTTTTCGTTCCTTCCCAAGATATTAGTTCCCACTTAAATGGTTCATGTGGGTTTCCCCCTTTTGCTTGGGTTATTATCAATAGCACAATTAATGGTATACCAGGAAAAAGGGTGTTTGTTAATTTTGTTAATTTAAGTATATTCTTACCAGTCCTGGGGAAGTTCGGCCATGGCTGCTTTTGCATCCCATTTTTCTGGCTCTTTTCTCCACGGTTTGTTTCTCCTCTGCCTCGCCCGTCGACTCGGTTGCTTCGAGCCACGGGGTGTACCATCTTCTCGGCAGCAAGGGAATTCTTCAGGAGAATAGCTGTTGCGGGCTTTTTGCCTGTTTACATAGGCTTCCTACTTCGCAGCTTTAATTAATGGGGCCGAGCAAGACACGGTTAGTACTTCCCTCCTGCACTTTATAGCCAAGATTTCAGCTACAAAGGGGACTGGTTCGGTGGAGTGGTAACAATAATATTGAGGGTTTATTCCTTTGGCAAAAATTTCCCACCACTCATGGGATTCTCGAATAATTTCTTGTTTAGACTCTAATTGTTTTAATTTCCACTCCGTAAGAGTTCTTTGAATTTTCCAACACTGTGTGCAAACTCCTATTGGAGGGTATCCATATTCACAGTGTGTCCACCATTTATTCTGGCATACCTTACACCTGAAACAAGCAAATGGATAACAATTGCAGTTCAAATTATTACATCTAATTCATATATCTAGAGTGCATACATTATTTGCATCAGCATATCTTCTTATACTTGATATTGTGTGGTTGCATAAGTTTAGCAATTTCCTTCAACACACTTTGTACGCTTCCATATATAATAGATAAAAAAAGAAATAATTATAGCAAATATAAACAACAATACACACTTTATACCAAAAGGTAATGCGGCAAAATAATCAAATAAAGTCTCTATCATTACGTTATCTTTTCAGGGTTATCTTGGTGTCACCTGGAGTACTGATTACTTTCCAGTGGGGTCTCGTCACTGGGCCTTTAATGCGACTAGCATGAGTCCATCCACGCTCAGCAGTCCGGACAGCCGTTTCTGTTGTAAGCAGAACAAGATAAGGTCCCTCCCAATTGGGTTTTAGGGTTTCTTCTTTCCACGTTTTAACCAATACCCAGTCCCCAGGTTTAAGAGTATGAATGTTTAAGTCCAACGGTGGTCGTTGTACAATCAGTCCATGTTCCCAAAGCTTGTTACGATGTTCTGCTAATCGTGAAACGTATTCATTAATCACACGGTCTCGAATTAAAACATTTGTTTGTGGACTTTCAATTCTATAGGACATTCCATACACCATTTCAAACGCTGATATTCCTACATCTGCTCGGGGTCTGGTTCTGAGAATGAATAGCGCCATGGGTAGGCACTTAATCCATGATAATTTGGTTTCTATCCTTAATTTAGTCAAAATAGTTTTGATTTCTCCATTCATCCTTTCAACTTTTCCCCAACTTTGTGGATGCCATGGCGTATGGTATTCCCACTTAATACCCAAGCTTTCTGTTAGATCTCTAACAATTTTTGACACAAAGTGTGTTCCTCTGTCCGAGTCGATTACTTCAGGTACTCCATATCGAGGTATAATGTGTTCAAGTAACACTTTAGTAACTTGGTTAGCAGTTGCCTTGGAGGTAGGAAAAGCCTCAACATAATGTGTTAAATGATCCACCATTACTAATAAATATTTGTAACGCCCTACCCTGGGTAGTTCAGTAAAATCCACTTGTATGTGTGAGAAAGGTCTGTATGCTGGGGAACGTCCTCCAAGAGGCTTTTGTCTCATGTTGTTTCGATTAACCTTTTGACAGGTCTCGCAGGCTGCCGTGACTGTCTTTGCTATGTTATATACGCCTATACAGGCAAACTGTTGATTGAAATGATCAACTAACGCCTGGGTTCCCCAGTGTGTTTTACTATGTATTTTTGAAAATATTTCAAGTGCTATGCCCTTCGGCAAAACTTCTCTCCCATCTGGCAATATGTACTTACCATCCTGTTCCTTAGCTCCCATTTGTTCTCGTTTTTCCTTTTCTGCAGACTCAAACCTCAAATTTTTACTAACAGGTATTTGTTGTATAGTTAAAATCGTACTATAATTGCCTGCCACTCGTTTTGCTTCTGTATCAGCTGCATTATTTCCCCTAACTTGGTAACTCGTACCTCGCTGGTGTCCCTTTATATGTACAACTGCTATTTTATTCGGCATTTTTAATGCCTCCAGAACTCGCCGAATTAATTCCGGGTGTATCAGTTCTTTTCCCTGTGAGTTAACGAATCCTCTGTCTTCCCATATTTTCCCAAAAGTGTGCACTACTCCGAACGCATAGCGTGAGTCTGTATATATAGTTCCATCCTTTCCCTTCAGTGACACTAATGCTTTCCACAATGCATACAGCTCACAGGCTTGAGCCGACCAGCTGGCACTCAGGGGGCCTGATTCTATTGTCTTAAATTCTCTTTTTTCCAACTTAACGATGGCATATCCGGACAATCGTTTACCTTCCACTATTCGTGATGACCCATCTGTAAATAATACTTCTCCACATTGTAGTTCTTCTTCTTCTAAGTCTGGCCTAATGCGTGTCTGCTGTTCAATTGTTTGAAAACAATTGTGCAATAGTTCATTACCTTCTCCTGGGTACAAAAATTCAGCGGGGTTAACTGCTCCAATAGTTTTCAAAGATAGTTTAGGGGATTCTATAAGTATTCCCTCATACTTTAATAATCGGCTATCTGTAAGCCATTTTTCTGCTTTTTGTTGTAACACTCCCCTGATATTATGAGGCGCATATAAGACAACTTCTCCATTAAAGGTAATGCGATTCGTTTCCTCAAGTAATAAGGCAGCAGCAACAATGATTTGTAAACAACTCGGCCAACCCCTGCTCACAGGGTCCAACAGCTTTGATAAGTATGCCACCGGTTTCTTTTGTCCGGCCCATTCCTGAGTTAATACTCCGAATGCCGTTCCTTCATATATGTTAACAAATAAATGGAATGGCCGCTTTAAATCTGGGAGGCTTAAAACCGGTGCTTGGCTTAGCTCCCTTTTGAGACTGGCAAACTGCTCTTGATCCTGAGGGGTCCACTTGGGCATTTTGTCTTTAGACAGTTGTTCATATAAGAATTTAACTTTAAAGCTGTAGTTCTCTATCCATTGCCTACAATACCCAAATAGCCCTAATGCCTGCCGAATTTGCCTCTTAGTGACAGGCATAGGTAATTCCAGAATTCCTTTAATGCGCTCTGGATCCAATATCTTCTTGCCGTTAAACAAATAATGCCCCAAATATTTCACTTTTTCCTCCACAAATTGTAACTTTTCTTGTGATACCCGTAGTCCCTTTTGTGCAAGAAAGTTTAGGAGCCGAATGCTTTCTTTTCTTACATCCTCCTTATTATTCCCTGCTATGAGCAGATCATCTACATACTGTAACAGCACGTTTCCCGTTTGTACCTGGTATTCTTTTAAGAGCTCTTCCAGGGCCTGTCCAAACAGATTAGGGGACTCAGTGAACCCTTGGGGGAGCACGGTCCATCTCAATTGCTGTTTACGGCCTGTCTCTATGTCTTCCCATTCAAAGGCAAAATAATCACGGCATTCTTCTGCCAGTGGACAGGCCCAAAAGGCATCCTTTAAATCAGCCACACTATACCAGGAGTTATGGGGTCCTAGCTTGCTTAGCAGTGTGTATGGATTTGCTACTACAGGGAACCGGGCGATAGTTCTTTTGTTTATTTCCCTTAGATCATGTACGAGCCGATATTTCCCATTTGGTTTCTTCACAGGCAGAATGGGGGTGTTAAAGGGTGACATACAAGGCTCTAAGATTCCTTGTGCTAACAATCGATCGATTTCTGGTTTTAATCCCCTCCGTCCTTCTAGGGATATGGGATATTGCCTTACCCTCACAGGTATGTGGGGTTCGGAAATTTGGATTTTAATCGGTGGGATTTCCAGTCTACTAATTGTGTCCGGAGAGTACCAGACATCGGGGTTAATTTGTTTTTGATCATCCACGGTCAAAGGATAAGCAGACACTGTTAGCTCTTGATTTTTCACTTTAATTTCTAATTGCAATTCAACAATTAAATCTCGTCCTAACAGATTAAATTCTGCTTCAGGGACGAGCAAGAGTTCACCCATTCCAAATTTATTTTCAGTTTCGAATACCACATTTTTGATTTTGCTTACTTTAAAGGGTTCTCCTTTTGCCCCAATTACTTGTACTTTTTCAGGGGAAACTTTACATCCCTCAGGTATTTGCTTAATAGTTGATTTCTCAGCCCCAGTGTCTACTAAAAAGGTGAACTCTTGTTTATGGGGACCTATTTTTAATTTTATCAAGGGCTCATGATGACTCCGGTCCCCTAAGATATAGAGCCCCTGACTCTCCTATTCCGTTTTCAATATTTCCTCATCCCTGATCCTTTCTCTGCAATTCTGTTTTATATGTCCCCTTTTTCCACAGTAAAAACAACATCTCTGTTCCTTCTTCACTACTACGTTCCCTTGTTTCGTTCCAGCAGATCTGTGTTCACCAGTTTGCCCTTTGCGATCCTCTCTGACTGCTGCTACCATCATTTTTACTTGTCGCTTGCTGCTCTCTTCTTCCCGCCTTACGTAGACTTTCTGAGCTTCCCTCAATAATTCATCCAAGCCTCTA
Source organism: Falco rusticolus (assembly GCF_015220075.1). Taxonomy (NCBI): domain Eukaryota; kingdom Metazoa; phylum Chordata; class Aves; order Falconiformes; family Falconidae; genus Falco; species Falco rusticolus. The sequence goes on along the minus strand of NW_023618237.1, from coordinate 5,345 downwards.
TTCTGCCAGTCTTCTAACTTTTCAATCTTCTTTCTGATATCTTCCCATGATTTTGCCACAGACTGAGTTTTGAGGAGCGCTTGCCCTAAAGGGTCGTCTGGATTTACCCCAGAGTACAGCTGAAGGGCTTTCCTCAGTCGTTCCAGCCACTCAGTAGGGCTTTCATCTTTCTTTTGCATTTCATTAAATGCTTTATTGATATTCTGGCCACGGGGTACTGCTTCCCTAATCCCCTGGATTACTATAGTTCTCAGGTCCTGCATATGAGTTCTATGCACTGGATCCTGATTATCCCAATGAGGTCTTTGGAGTGGCCATTTAATATCTGCTTGGGGTCCCTGGGCATGCTGAGCATCCCACAGTCTCATTCCTGCTCGTCTAATCATATCTCTTTCCTCGGTAGTAAATAATTGACCAAGGATAGATTGCATCTCATCCCAAGTATAAAGGTTTGGTCCCAAAAATGGATTTAATCTTTCTGCCACTCCGAGTGGGTCTTCAATTAAGTTTCCCATCTCGGTTCTTTTAAAATCTCGTAGGTCAGCCGAGTTTAGGGGTACGGAAATATATCCGATCACAGGTTGAGGTCCCCCCATGGGTATTTCCCTTAGGGGGTACATTTGAGCTGCCCCTTTCTGACTTCTAGTTATGCGTCTAGGAAGAGGGGGAGACCCTTGTTCCGACTCTGGTGGGGGAGTGGGCGCTCTGGGGACCTCTGCGGGAGCAGGAGGAGGAATGTAAGGAGGGGGGGTTAGAAGGGTTTCGTCCAACTCTTCCTGCTTTTTCTTTTGTTTAGTTTTCATTTCATTCAGTGGGTAAAGTCTAGCTCCCGGTCTTTCTAGCCACACTTCCGCATATCGACTCTCCTCCGGGTTAAGGGGTTTTTTATTATTAACCCAGAGGTTTAATTGCTGTCTTACCCAATCTTCTTCTGACCCATAGACTGGCCAAAAGACATTTTTAGAAATCTTCTTCCCTCCCCATATCTTAGTACAATATTCTATCATCTTCTGCTTATCTTTCCCTAGGGTTCCAAGGAAATATCTCCAATTGTCTAAGATATATGCCAGAGGGGTATTCTTAGGTACAGTGGGTACCCTTCCCATGGGAGTCGAAGGCTTGCTGCCCTTCGCCCCCATCTTCTGGAATATCCACAAACATACACTCACTCGCTCCCCTTGTTCCTGGCCCAGTCCCTCGCGGGAGATGGGAAACGCAGTACTTAAGAGTCCGCACTCGCTTGGTTCAGTATATCGAACCTCTCACTCGTTATATCCCAGGAAACCCAATCCCGCCCGAACGGCAAACCCGCAAACAAATTCGCAATATACTTACGCGTCCTGCGTCTTCGTCCGGACTCCCGTGCACAGAATTTTTATGGGATTTTACCGGTTTCTCCTTTGCTCATTATTCTAGAATTTAGGTTCGTCGGTAAGGTTGGAGTAAGCTGTTGGTCGCGGGGCCGCGAAATGTCGCGGGGCGCCTCCCCGGAGGACCAAAGCCCACCGTTCCTTATCCGAGTCACGGCACCAGAAATTGTTATAAATTGAGACCACAACGGATCATAATCCAATTAAAATTTTATTAATTATAGCAAGTAGAATATGAGCAAAAACAGCGCTGGACGACAGGGGAGTCTGCGCTCCGCCCACTGCCGTCCTGAGCAGTTCAAACAGTCCCTTTTTATACATCTTTACTCCCGTGTTCATGAGGTAGTGGAGGTACTCTGCGCATGCTTCAGTTGTTGTTAGGGGGTCGTTTTCTGCCTTCTGGTGGTCGTTGAGGCCGAAGTAAGAAGTCTTCCTCCTTTGTCCCATAGTTGACCCCTCACTCATATGTCCTTATATGGGGTAGTTTGTCCTGTTTCTGTCGGTTCCTGGACATCTGGTGGTTATCTTATCTTGCACAAGCGGTATCTTGTGGCTGTTTATATCTTTTGCTGTCTGACCTTTACATTGGGCCTAACATAAATCTTTATAAACAATACCCTAGTCCATAGTTTCTCACACTGTCTGACCTTTACATTGGGCTTAACATAAATCTTAATAAACAATACCCTAGTCCATAGTTTCTCACATTCCCCAAACAGTATCACATTTAGAGCAGAGGATAATCGTTCCTTTCTACCCCAAACTCTTGGCTGGGGACACGTTGCAGTGCTATCAAACTAGCAGACCGCAACAAGGCTTTAGCGTTGGCCATATTCTACTGCCGGTGCTGTAGCACCTTCCTCCAGAGGCCAGACCACACTGCTCCTCCTCCAGCTGACACCCTCTCCCACAAGCCACAGGGCTATTTAACCCCTTAGCGGGAACCAGCTACACCTGCACATCGTCCATGTCAATCAACCCACTGCCTCTGAGGCAAGGCCACAGCTGCGTGTTATCAATGCTAATCAACCCACCGCCTTCATTCCTCTACAGGGAGAAGCTCACCAAGCACATTTCCACCACCCACAACTGGCTGCTAAAATGTCATTCGCACAGAGCAGCGTGTGGAAAAAAAAAAAAAAAAAAAATTCCTCCAGGACACATCAAAGTAATTCCACTACTGTTCAGGCTCCCAAGGTACTTTCACCCGTTCAAGCCATCGCAAGGCCTGACGGCCCATTTCTCTCCTTGTACCACCACCACTCCAGAAAAGCAGAGGAAATGTGATGGAGACAGCACACTGGGTGAGCTACAGAGCCCCTGATACCATCTACTAAACACGAAGAGTGTGAGCATGGGAAGGACTAGAAAGGCACTCCACTTACCGTTTAGCTGCTTTCTTGCCAATGAGGTGTCGGTGGAATTGGTGGTCAGCCTTGATTATTGCGTAATCCGTCCCGTGGATCTAAAAAGAATTATATCTTTTATATCTATCTATATATGTATGGATGTACATTATTTTATATTATAATATATAGGGCCAGGTAGGACAGGCCACCGCTTCTGTCTCGTGCCCTAAGTAACTGCCTACTGCCAGTATTGGCACTGACTCACCAGCGGTCAGCTACAAGCACTTCTGCTCTTCAGCAGAGCACAAGCATTCCTCTGCTTTGAGAAGAGAGCATTGTGCTCATGAAACATTGAAAAGACTGACTTCTATGCCTCTCCAGCTATAACCAAGAGAATCCTTCCTTCTCCGCACCAAAAAAATTAATGCTGACTTTTCAAGGATGCTATGGATGAGTTTCATAACCAAGGGGTGTCATCCACCTGGCCACACAATTTGTCTCCTGCAAGTACGATTAAGCATGCCAAGACATCCTATGGATGTGACAAACACCTCATCACCTCTGCTCTGTTGCCCCTTCTTCCCCCAGTTCCTGTTCTCCTTCATAATACCTAGTTGTTCTCTCATTATGAATCCTCCCTTCCCCTTATCAGTGTCAATGGAATCATCGTTCCATGGACAATGAGTCGTCCCGTTCCCCCGCTTGGTCCGAGAGTATTACCTCTGTTCAGTGGCTTGATCCAGGGTGATAGTGCTCGTTCTAGGCGCTGTAAAAAGCGAAATCTATATCCTATGTCCTGATTTTGGGTATCTAACATTAATGCAAAACAGTAATCCTCACACAGTTTTTATTTCATTCTGTAGCGTCGGTGTCGGTATCGGCTGCCTGCGGTAAAGGTTCACGGAAAGGTCTTACATTCTTCGCTGGGATCCATCGAGGTCCTTTTCCTGTAGAGACACAAGCATAACCTTTTCCCCGTGTAACAAGAGGATATGGTCCCATAATTTTACCTGTTTCTGCATCTCGGACCGATACCGGGCCTTTAACCCGTGCCTCGACGGAGGTAGCTGCAGTGAAACGTCGACCTATCGGTGGGTCGTTATCTATTCAAGAACAATTCAAAAAATTAAAAACATACAACGCTTTCTGTAACCGTTCCTCGGGAATAGCCATGCCCATTCCCCCTTTTTGTTGTTGTCATAAACGTTTCAGAGACCGATGAGACCCTTCAATGAGAGATCGACCGGTGGGGGAATGAGCAATGCCGGTAATATGAGTTCTACCCCATAGGGCAAAAGAGGTTTTTACAGTTGTTGAAACGTAAAGATAAAGACCGACAACGGTCCAGCTTAAGGGGATACCTAAAGCAGCAAAAGCACGCATTAAATGTCTACGAACAGCTCGTGCCTTTTCTCCTGTGTGACACGAGGCAACCAAGGCACCTGAAAATGTATCAATGGAAGAGTGGATATATTTAAGGCTACCAAATTCAGAATCATGCGTGACATCTGTTTGCCATAACGGTAGGCTTTGTAATCCTCTAGGATTAACTCCTGCAGCAACTGATGGGAAAGAATGTTTTTGACAATCGGGACAGACAGCAATAATACTTGATGCTTGTTGAGCAGCAAGGCCAAACTGTCGCTTAAGAGCTCCAGCGTTTCGATGGAAAAAAAGAGTGCCTTCGCTTAGCTTGTGCAATACGGTCTGGCAGTACTTGAACTGGTCACGGCAATAGGTCAGCTCGTCGATTGCCTTCTGCAAGAAAACCAGGTAGCGAGGTATGAGACCTAATATGCATAACAAAATAAGGCGCAGATCGAGAGTCCAAAAGGAAAATAAGTTCCTGTAACAGGGTAAAGGGTTGTGAATGCGAAACACTCCGCAGCACAGAAGCTTCAGCTCGTGGAACAATACCTGCAACATAAGCAGAATCAGTAACAAGGTGGAGTGGTACATTCCATTCTCGGAAAACACGAACAACTGCATTCAGTTCTCCTGTTTGAGGTGAACCGGAGACCGTCTCCATGTCCGAATCCCATTGTCTCCGTTGAAAACCTTAGGAAGACAGGAATTGAACCTGCACAGAAGAGATCAAAGCGCTCCATACTCCCCTTATATTACTTCCCAGTAGGGTCAGCTAAACAAAAGCTATCGGGCCCATACCCCGAAAATGATGGTTTAACCTCTTCCTCTACTAAATGAGCCCCGTCACAAAACTAACGTTCTCCTTAAGCCTTCTACTAGGAACAACCATCACAATTTCAAGCAACCACTGACTGCTAGCCTGGCCTGGACTAGAAATCAACACCCTTGCCATTATCCCCTTCCTTTCAAAATCACACCACCCTCGAGCTATGGAAGCTGCAATCAAATACTTTCTCGTCCAAGCAACCGCCTCCGCATTAATCCTCTTCTCAAGCACAATCAACGCACAGTTCACCGGACAATGAGACATTCCGCGACTAAGCCACCCAACAGCCTCCCTACTACTAACTACAGCAGTCGCAATAAAACTAGGCCTAGTACCCTTTCACTTCCGATGTCCAGAGGTCATACAAGGCTCACCTATAACCACTGCCCTACTCGTCTCTACATGAATAAAACTCCCCCCACTCACTCTTCT
>NW_023618236.1:0-95995 GCF_015220075.1 Falco rusticolus | reverse complement strand
TCACAGAGGTGCCATTCAAAATTTCCCGGATAAAATTAGAGTTCACATGAGAGAAATGTCACCATAATTGTTTTCTAATCTAACTCCTTCTATAAATGCACAGAAAAATGCAATGCGTTTCTTAAAAAACAAACAAACCACCCCCCCCCCCCAACACGGACAAACCAACAAACAAACCAAACAAGACCTGTGAGATACCAACATCTATTTAAACAAATGCTTTAATTCAAAGCAACCCTTTACAGGCAGATTATCCACATACCAGCATGTCCTGCTTGTTCCAAAGTCCTCAAACATACAGACTATTCTTTTCAATTCTCAGATGTCTCAATGCTTTGCAAGATCACAGTTCAGGAGAGCTTTGCTCATAGGAAACTGGCAGAGTACTTCTTCCATGGTGATTGTCTCACGGGCAGCATTTGTCAAAGGTGAAGGAAGCCCATTCCAGTGAGCCCAGCCATGCTGGACAGATGCCTGTGGCTGCTTTTGGTGCTGTCTGTGCTGCCCCACTCTCAGCACTTCAGGGCATGCCCAAAGGGATTTAGCATGGTCAGGAGCCAAGGGGTAGGAGCACAACTCTCAGTACATGATGCTGCAGGAGGCAGTGAGTGACCTTTTTCTCTCTAGCATTCCCCTGGAAACCATCTGGAGAAGGTTCTCTGGACACCTCTCTGTCACTCTCACCTGTTATAAGAAAGTTAGTAAGCAGCCTCAGGAGAGAAGGTGGGGACGCTGGTGCTGCCGCTGCTCCCCCCTGGATGCTCACAGCACCATGAATGATTTCTAAAAGGCTGTCAGAATCATGTTCATTAGCCTGACTGGCAACTTCCAGTATAATTACATAATTTCAGGACTTTAAAAAGTAGAAAAAAAAAAAGAGACATGTAGTTTAGGTGCTAAAAGTGCCAAACCTGTGGAAGGAAGTTAAACCAAACCAAAGAGAAGGGAAGCAGAAAATAAATCCATTCAATCTGTGCAGGAACAGAAAAGGCTTCCCTGTACCTCCACCTCCCTGGCTCCAAACCTGTGACTGTGCCCCATGTTATCCTCGAGACTGAGTTGGCCATGAGATGCTGAACTCTGTTCTACAGGAGAAATGAAGATGTTCTTCAAGAGCGATGCACAAAGGGAAATGAACTGAATTTGCGATGGGCCATGAGATCTTTTTCTCTGATGTGAGCAAATCTACGTCTGAAGGGGAGCATGCTAAGCTTCCTGGGCGTTTAACACTGAGAAAGAAAGGTGAATTTTCTGATTCCCAGTTAACAGAAACCTCTCCACAAAGAGACTCAAATGGTAACGGAAAGGCCCAGCAGGTCACTTAGCTCCTTTTTCCTGATGAGGAGGGTGGCATTCTTGATTAGTTTTAGTATTCCTTCAGCTCATTCTATCATGTTGGATACCTGTCTCAAAAATCAACCCACAACATTCCTTCCATAATGACTGTCCTGCTGCTAAGCCCCACACAGCTCCCCCCATGATGGGATGGGGAAAAGAATTGAAAGGCTCAAAGTAAAATGTTCTTGTGGTTAGTGCCTGTTTAGCCTTTGCCTGTTTTGTTTTCATTGTGCTGTCCTACGTGCAGACCATCAGGGCCATGCTGAGGATCCCATCTGAGCAGGGACGGCACAAAGCCTTTTCCACGTGCCTCCCTCACCTGGCTGTGGTCTCCCTCTTTGTCAGCACAGGCACGTTTGCCTACCTGAAACCCCCCTCCATCTCATCCCAGTCCCTGGATCTGGTGTTGTCAGTCTTGTACTCAGTGGTGCCTCCAGCAGTGAACCCCCTCAGCATGAGGAACCAGGAGCTCAAGGGTGCAGTGTGCAAACTGATGACTGGATATTATTCCAAACATGAACCCATTGCTCTTCTGCACAGCTGTTGTCATGGAAATCATTACAGACCTGGGTTGTGGTCTGTAATTATTGTTGATGTTGGTGTTGTGTTACCTGTAATGATGTCATGTCCCCTCTCAGTCACTGTTATCAGTGGTACAGAATCCTCCATGCAGGCAGTTACTAGCTGCATCCCTCAGTGACCAGCACTTGGACCAACACTGTTGAACATCTTTCTGATCCCCCTGTATGCTATGACTGTGTGCGCATTCGGCACCTTTGTGGATGGTACAAAACTGGGTGGAGGTCTTGAGCAACCTCCTCTAGTTCACTATGTCCTGGGCAGGTGAGCCAGACAAACTGTTGTTCAGGACTCCCTTCAAGCATGAGTTACTCTATGATGCAATGAATCATCCCCTTGAAAGGTTTTTGAAGAAAGACTATGCTGAGGGAAATAATAAAAAATAGAAAAAAAGGAATGAGAGGATATAGAAAATATGTCAATACAAATATAGGATTTTATTTGAGAATATTTCTCCACTCAAATGGTTTCTAGGGATTATATTTGATAAATTTGATAAAGCAAACACGCTTTTCTCTGGTCAGGTCCCAGGCCAGAAGGATCGTGATGGAGGAGTATGCTGTTAGGAACTCAGTTATGCTTACAGAAACTGCTAATGCAGAAGGAAGTGCATGGCTGTGAAGGGGGATGTGAGGTCATTTCATTCTTGGGAGGTGCCAGGCCAGCCACAGTAACATGGCTGGGACAGTCCCTCGGCCACTGTACCCCCTAGGCCTTCTCCAGGAAGATAGGGATGCCATGTCCATTTTCTTGGGGACATGACACGACAGCAGCAGGCATGTGGCTTGGTCATGTCTCTGGGAGAAGCTGAAAGGCCAGAAGCAGTCATGTGGTATAGAAGACCATGTGCAGGTTCCTTCTCAGTGGTGAGGGGAAAGAGCACGAGAAAAGGCTAATGGGTTGGGTTCCATGCTTAAAGGAGGGTTTCTGCGATGGACAAATGTAGGACAAGGCCTCAAGGACAAGAGTCCAAGTACTGATAGCCTGACGAATAGAGACTTGTTAGAACTTGTAGGGCACAAGCCCTGGGAACCAAGGAACAAGCTAACTGCAGACCCCTGAGCCGTCACAGTTGAGGAGGCAAGCAGACGGACAGAGAAACAAGTAGCCAGATAACGGAACGGATGGCGCCGATATGTAACTTTGTTAATCAAGAAAGCCGCGTAGAAAGAAACTCCCCAACTTTGGAATAGAAATTATTGCTATGTCAAGATAAACTAGTAAGTTCCTATTGTTCTAACGGTGTGCCTTAAATATTAACCAATCAGTGTTTTTTACGCTTAAGATTTAACCAATCAGTGTGTAATATGTAGAAGGTAGAAACATATATAATTGTAAGAAAATCACTAATAAAGGGACATTTGCTTGCATCAAGCTGCGTCCCGTCTCTTCATTCGCCGCAAATTGGTGACCCCGATGCGATGCGTTTAAGGATCTAACGTGAAGGGCTCTCGAATCGCCTATCTGAGCGACATGCAGCGAATCCCACATAACTTCGAATGATCTGCTGAAAGGAAGCAGGAGCCGGCTGGCCATAAATCCCTCCGGAGTTGAGAGGTGAGCTGTGGGAAATCTGTAACGGGGAATCAGGCTTCATCCCCAGAATGAGACGTATATGGACTCATGAAGGTCTTCTAGTCAGATCCTGGAGTCCGTGCCTCAGTCTCCTCAAATGGTGACCCCTATGGTGGTGTTCCGAAGCCTTGGAAGAATAAGGACGGAACTGGTCGGTAAAAAAAGACAGCTCGTGGAAGAGGGCTGCGTTCCAGAGGAGACGGCTTGGCCGAACGATCGTCTTGCTGTCTGGACCAGGCGGACAACCTAAACCCCGAGGATAACGCCTGTATGCATCGAGACAGGTGAGCAGCCAAGAAACTTTAGAGACTTTGAAAGAATGAAAGTGTGTACAGACAGCAGCCAATTGTATGATGCTGCCGCGGAGGGGAACACCGTGTTGGGAATGCATTTAACATCTTGGTGGCAAATTCTGACTCCTCTTTGCCAAGTGTGGACTAATTCTACTAACGGTGCTAAACCAGAGGAAGCTGTAAATTCCACCGACAGCGCGACTCTTCTCAAGACACTGTCAGCGATGGCGATTCCGTCCACACCTCCTCTGCCCCCAAAGCTTCTGTCACTGATTGCAGCGACCCTCACAACACAGGACCAAGCACGGGAACAGGACAACTCGGGCAATGATTTTATTGACCCTGAGAAACCTTTTGATCCAGGTCCTATAGATCTGGAAAAGAGCTAGACCTTTCCCCCACCCCCTTGTCTCTCCTGATGCATTGATTGGATTTTTGGGGAGGGTGAAAGGGAGTCTGAGGGATTGGTGGCAGGAATGCAAGTGGGAAACACTTAAGTGATGGGTTTTGGGAGTTGCTAGGGCATGTTCAGTATTTTGTCAGACAAATCAACCTGCAGAGTGGCAGCCTGTGCAATACGAGGCTGTTAAAGGGTTAAGCAAAGCAGTGCGGGAAGGGAGGATTCATCATACATTTGCTATGTCCCTTCTTGAAGTGATGGCAGAGCCTTATACACTCACACTGCATGATTGGAAGTTACTGCTTTGTATGGTACTAACTGATACAGTATATGATGTGGTTATTTGATTTTTGTGAGCTATGTGTAGTGGCCTTGACTGAAAACCTTAATCGGGGAATTGCTGTTAACTATGAGCAGTTGGCTGGAGCAATTAACTGTGCTGATTCTGTGAGTCAGGCAAGGTATCCCAGGGACAGCTGTTTGCAAATGAATGAGACGGCTATTAAGGCAGTCAGGATGCGGGAGTCTTGCCACAGTCTTGCAGGGTCCTAGAGAGTCACTAACTGTAATACTAACTTGATTGATTGGCTTCAGAATATTTTGCAACAAGTCGAACATCAGGAAGCTCAAGGGTTGCTTTTAAAACAACTAGCTGTGATAATGCCAATGAAAATTGTAAACGGGCAACTTTCACAATCGCAACCCCAACATGTGTCAAATGATTGTAACGCAGAACTCACAGCACACTGTAATTCTCAGGCTGAGTTCTGGAATGCAGCATAACAGATTTTTGCTTCTCTAATCTCTTCTGTAAGAATAGTACACGCTCTTAACTTGCTTAGTAAATTAGGCTGCTAGCTTGCTACACAAAGTAATACTACAAATACTGTTCTTTTTTTTCTGGCTTATTAACAGATGTTGATTCTGTCCATCATATGTTGCTACAGAACCGAGTTGCTATTGATTTTTATTATTAGCACAGGGACACAAGTGTGAAGAATTTGATAGGATGTGTTACGTGAATCTGAGTGACCACTGTGAATTAATTTACAAAAGTATACAAAACTCAAAAGCCTTAAAACAAAGATCTGCAACAGAGCCAGGGGCTGGAGGCCTTTGGTCTCTTCTCACGGCTGGGAAACTTTGGGCCATGACTCAAAAGTATTACAGGATTTATTATAATTATCTTTAACCACCTTAGTGATGTTTGCCTTATGTCTCCCATGCCTTTTTCTTTTTTTTTTTCCTGTATTCAGTGTTTAGTTGATTGTAACATAAATCAGGTCATGGTCACCCAGCTACACACACCCTTTGCCTCGTCGCAATTAACAAGCAAAAAAGAGGAGGACAGAGAATGTCTGAAGAGAGAGATAGGAGAGGAAGCTGGAGAATATTTGACCTAACAAGAGATGAGAGAACAGCTGGGTATTGTGAAGGAGACTAGGAAAGATAAACATGGTTATCTAGTGTCTAATAGGTGTCTGCATACTTGTAGAGATACATAGCTATGTAACTACATGAACGATTTCTGCCCGGAGCCTGGTGGAGCATACAGCTGTGGTTTGTGTCCGGGCTCAGAGATGTAAATAGGGGCTTCTCTGTTATGGTAAAAGTGTTTCTCTTTGCATAAAAAAGAGAGGGAATGAAGGGAATGACCCCAGAGGTATGTTCAGAGAAGGCATGCGATGTTTCCAACTTTTTGACTGAACCAGTTCTTGTTTGGTGTGCCCTTCCACCTATGTATAATGTTAATCCAAAAGAAGCTGATATTGTTTACACTTTGAATGTCGATAATTGTCTTTCTGTAGATGCTAATGTAGTAGGAGGCTATGATGGGAACGTGTCGCAGCGGTTCTTCTCTTATCCAGAGTAACAGCAGGGAAAGCATTAAAGAGTTAAATCACCTTGTTTGGTAGGCAGTTAAGAATGTGAGTCAAAATTGCCACTGCTTTTTGTTGTTGGTTCAGGGACATGGCTGTGAGGATTTTGATGGTATGTGCTGCGTGCATTTTAGGCGCCCCACTGCAGCAACATGTTAACAAAATCTGAGAAAATGTCAGCCTTTTTGGCATCCATTCACTCAGTTGGCAGTATTGTTTGTTTGCTGTTACCTTGGTTGCTGTCATGTTTGCAAGGGCCCTGCAGAACATGGCAAACCTGGTACTAGCTGTTCAAAAACCAAAAGGGGAAATTGTAAAATTGTACGGAACAAAGACAGTGGGTTATTTTGACATTGATAATATGTCTTAGTTGGTTTTTTATTTGTTCTATTACTTGTGCCTTGGTTTTGCTCGATTTCAGGGGTTCTTTTGTGCAACAGGAAGGGGGAGATGTCGGACAAGGCCTCAAGGACAAGAGTCCAAGTACTGATAGCCTGATGAACAGAGACTTGTTAGAACTTGTAGGGCACAAGCCCTGGGAGCAAAGGAACAAGCTAACTGCAGACCCCTGAGCCGTCACAGTTGAGGAGGCAAGCAGACGGACAGAGAAACAAGTAGCCAGATAAGGGAACGGATGGCACCGATATGTAATCAAGAAAGCCGCGTAGAAAGAAACTCCCCAACTTTGGAATAGAAATTATTGCTATGTCAAGATAAACTAGTAAGTTCCTATTGTTCTAACGGTGTGCCTTAAATATTAACCAATCAGTGTTTTTTACGCTTAAGATTTAACCAATCAGTGTGTAATATGTAGAAGGTAGAAAAGTATATAATTGTAAGAAAATCACTAATAAAGGGACATTTGCTTGCATCAAGCTGCGTCCCATCTCTTCATTCGCCGCAGACAAACTTTCCTGGGTAGCGGGGAAAAAAAGGAGAGGGAAAAATATGTCACAAAGTACAACTCAGAAGGTGGAGAGTGGCTATCAGCAGGAAGAACTATCACTCCAAGGGTCCTGCTGTAGTGCAAGAGCTCATCCCAGAGGGAGTCTGGATCAGCCCGTGGCTTTGTGTTTCAAGGAACAGCAAGTGAGAGTGGAGGTACATCAGTGAACAGATGGAACTGTTGGGGTGAGAGCAAGGTAGGGCAGCGAGATGGTGCCTACGGCCTGCACGGAAGCAGGGGCAGGTGTCCAACCATGTAGAACAGCCTGTGGTGGAGATGGAAAAGGGTTTTAGCAAGGCTGGAAAGCTTGAAGAGAACCCAGCTCTTTGTCCTCTTGGCTATGGCAGCTGTTTCTGACACTGAGGCCTGTGAGAAGACATGTTGTCCTCATGGCACTGGGTCATCGTTGCCTCCTTGCAGCCCCATGGGGAAGCTGGAAGTCGTTGTGCCATTGTTGTCCTTAACATTGCATTGGATCCCCCACCTTCCATGGTCCCCAGGAAGAGCCCTGAGCCCTGTGTGAGGGATAGCACCGACCTTCCCACAGGCTGCAGGCCATGGCTTGGCCTTTCTGCTTCATCAAGCAAGCCAAGGCTTTGCTCAGCAGCAGAGCTGCCTGCACAGCGCCTTTGCCTACCTGCACTCACAGCCTCCAAGGATGGGCTCTAACAAGGCCATGGGGAGGTTTTCTCAGTCATGGTCCTCAGCGGGGCTTGTTAATGCTTCCAGGGACATTGGGGTTTGATTCTGACTAGGTGTTCTTGAGAGGTTTCTTCAGTCTCCTCTCATGATCTCAAGTTCACAGCACCAAAGACACCCTGGGCTCATTACGAATCAGAAAGCCCTGACAAGCCATGTCTCTCCCATCAGGGACATCTGGTCTTCAAGTCTTGCTTGCACAGTTAATGGGATAAGTTTCAGAAGTACAGTGAAAGAGAAAGGCAGGTAATGCTTTTCCAATTGCAATTGATGCAGAGTATCTCGCGAGAAAGTGTGGACAGGTGGGAAAAGCAGTCCCTGGAGATAAAACACTGTGTGGACAGCCTTGCTCCTCAACTCTACAGCCCCACTATTTCTCTCCTTGTCTCCAAGGGACTTACATCACTTTACATGAGACCTCTTCAACCAACTCTGCAGCTGAGTGTAGTAAGTGCTTGGCAGTAATTATTGCCTGCTTTCCTTAGAGAACAGGGTGTTAAAGACAAATAAAAGAGGGATTGCTTATGGAGGGTGTGTGTGTAGGGGAATGGGTTAGAAATTAATAAATAAAAAATATATTGCTCAGCTGTATTATTGTTAGTTCAAGCAGATCCCCATGAAGTCTGTTGCCACAACTGAAGAGTTGCCCATAGGGAATATTAGAGACACTACTGAAAGACAGTCCAGCTTTTCCTCTCTGAACCTTAAAGGAGAAGCTGCATGGGTAAAATGGATTGGCGTGATCATAGAGGAAGAGGAGAAAGGCATCTGGAGATGAACTTCTTAACCCAGAGCTGTAAATCAGGAAACCAGGACATCTGCATATTCCAAATTTCTGAGTTCCATAGAAGGTGTGAACTTTTGGGAACTCATGACAAATATTAGGATGTTTCAGATCTTTTTTATATCTGTAGGTTTTCCCCCACTTTGATCTACATATACGCAATGAACGGTATTAACAACAGTACAGCGTCTGCCTTGAGACGCCAGCTTCATATCTAATGCCATTCCATTTTGAACAGCTATAGTGGCTATTCCTCAAACTCCTTCCTGCAAAGCCTTCATGGCACCTGCAGGGTCCTTGGCCATCTCTTCCATTCCTGTGCATCTCTTTATCACTGCCTTCTCCAATTCAGGAGCCGCTAACCAAGGAGTAACCAAGGCCACAAGAAGGCTGATGATCTGGGCTATCATTATGACACCCATTACATCTGAGAAGCCCATAGGCCACTAGGAGGCACGTGGCCATGAAGGCAAATTTGAGGTCCCTGGAGTGTCCAGTTCCCTTGGGGGACTGGCCATCAGCAGCCCAGCTGGTTATGGCTGCAGTAAGAAAGGCACTTGGACTCTGAGACAAAGTGTCATTTCAAATGGCCTTGGTTAGAGCAAACTCTCCTCACACGGAGACAATCGTGTCAGCTGTATTCCATCCCTTCCGACGCCAGGAACACAGAGTTTACAGTGTTGGGAGAGTGGTGCAGCAAGTTGTGCAGATCCTGCCTGCAGAAAGCTTATCCCACATTGTCTCCTGTGAGACCTTGAAGTGCTTTCTGCCAGGGAAACCCATTCTAGTCATCACTTTTCGTGTTCTAAGAGGAGATGTTCACTTGGGAGTTGGTAACTGCAGTCCCAGGTAAAGGTAAGGACGAGCGGTTGGCCATTCACCAGCAGCTTCCTGCAGATTTCTTCTTCCAATATGGCTTGTTCTGCAACCCAGGGACACACTCAGCACAGACCAGCCTGAAGGCCAAGAGGTACGTGGAGCACAGCACAGGCCTGCTCAGGTTTCCTTTGACACTCATCACTAACGCCTCCATGTACAAAGGTCTTCTGCTCACATTCCCTGAACCTGCTGATGAAGATTAGCAGGGCAGAATTGTGAGCAGAAAGGAGCAGCAGAGGCATTCTGTGCTATCAGCCCACTCTTCAACATCCCTCCGGCACCTCTCAGGGTGTGGGTGATTAGGTGGTTGGGAGCAATGGAGTAATTTGGCCCTGGAAGGACCTGTGAGGGGAATGGTCATATAATACTTTGGACATTGTTTCTCATAATCAAAATCCGTTTGAATTGGCAATAAATGAAATTGACCTTTGGCAAGACAACATCTAATTGGTCATTACAGGGATAGGTAAGTAATCTCTCTGTCTTTATCTTGACCCATGAACATTGCTGGTTCATTTCCTCCCTTGTCCTGTTGAGTCAGGGAAGTGAATGAGCAGCTGGGGCACTGGTAGGTTTCGGGCCAAGGTTAACCCACCACAGGACCACATCAGGACTGCTGTGCCCAGAATGTGGCTCCCCAGCACCAGAAAGACCCCGACAGATTGGAGCAGGTCCTGAAGAGGCCAGAGGGATGGGTGGGACCTGGAGCACATTATGGACAAGGAGGGGCTAAGAGAGTTGGGGTTTTATTTGAGGAATCGTTTAGAGTGAAAGGCCAGAGCGCTGGGCCCAGGGCTGCTGCTGGATGGCAATCCTTGGCCTGTTTCAATATTTGTCAAAACAAGGCCATGAGCACATGATCTGGCTGGAAGTCTCTGACCACGGCCTTGGCTGAGTGACCAACTGTGGCAAGAGCTATGGGACACTTGTGTGTAAGAAGTGTCTGTAGGAAAATGAATCACTTTATATTGAAAATGGCAATGGAGTTTGGTCTCACTAAGCCACCAAGAAGGATAGACGTGACAATGCAGCAAAGGTCCCTTGCTGGGGCTGGGGTCTATGACCACACAGGGAAATGAGCGGTGATTGGGACTTCTTGGGGAAATTTTCCCTGCTGCATCCTCCCTGGGGTCTCCAAGGAGCATGAAACAGTGCAGGCCCTCTCCTTTGGTGCCTTGCTTCCTTCACCATGACCCCTGGGTCTGCACCAGGACCACCCTGCTCTGTACCCCACCATGCACACTCACACAGCTGAGCTCTACACTGGTGTTTGCCTCTCCCAGGCCCTTCCCAGCCCAGCCCTGCCCCCTCCCTCCACGCTTTGCCCCCCTCCCCTGCCCTCTCCCCAGCCCAGGCAGACACAGCAGCCCACGCTGGGCTG
Source organism: Falco rusticolus (assembly GCF_015220075.1). Classification (NCBI taxonomy): domain Eukaryota; kingdom Metazoa; phylum Chordata; class Aves; order Falconiformes; family Falconidae; genus Falco; species Falco rusticolus. Next base: position 85,241 of record NW_023618236.1, on the reverse strand, counting down.
GCCCCATGCAATTGCCCACCCAAAGGGGGCTGCAGAGCTCTGGGCACTCATCCCAAAGACCCAGCCTCTCTGAAAGGCACAGCAGATGCTGGTGATCAGAGAGGGGTCTCATCTTGCCAGACAGCCCCAGGGCTGACACCAGCCATGGCATGAGGGGACAGAGGCCAGTGTCCCCCTCTGCCTGCTGCTCTTCTCTCACACAGACCCTGATTGCCCACTCCCGGCAGCCCCTCTGGGCCAGTCCCTGTCCCCAGCACCAGACTGCTGGCCTGGGGGCTCCCCAGGCACCTCCTGGTGCACCAGGGACACAGCAGCCTGCCCCAGCTGGGGCGTGCAGAGAGACACCTGCTCTTGCCCAGGGATGTGGTCTCAGGCATGGCCCTGAGCAGGCGGTGCTGCTGTGGAGGGCAGCGGTGCCTGAAAGCCCAGGGAGATGGTCCCAGGCACATCCCTGTTGGTCACCCACCATTCCCATGGGCACTGGGCACCCACACGGGAAGGCTCAACACAGGCCCATTCCTTAACGCATTGACCCATGCCCTCCTCCCCTGAGCCATGGGGAACCCAAGCCCAGCAGCACGCTCCTGGGGGCAATTCCTTCAGCCTGTTCCTGAGCTCAGCTTTGGAAGAAGAGCCCAACCTCCAGACATGGGCACTGAGAAAAACCACCTTTATTACAGAGATGCAACACTGGAGGCCAGCTGTACCACCCTCCCATGCACAAAAAGTCCTCTGGGTCACACAGGCTGGGTTCCTGCTTTTGAAGAAGTGCAATGGGTGCAGATATTGCAGGGAAAACAGGATTGTAACAGATACAGTCATAAATGTACAGGATGATCCAAAGATGAACAGGAAGTCCCTTGTGAAGAGACACAAAGCAGCTCATTTCTCCTGAGAGACACCTGACTGCAGCAGCTTCTTCACTGCACCTGTGAGCTCCTGGTTCCTCATGCTGTAGATGGCGGGGTTCACTGCTGGAGGCACCACCGAGTACTGCACTAACACCACCAGATCCAGGGATGGGGACGACATACGGGGGGGCTTCAGTTAGGCAAACATGACGGTGCTGAGAAAGATGGAGACCACGGCCAGGTGAGGGAGTCACGTGGAAAAGGCTTTGTGCCGTCCCTGCTCAGACGGGACCCTCAGCACAGCCTTGAAGATCTGCATATAGGACAGCACAATGAAAATAAAACAACCAAATCTTCCTAAGGCACTAACCACTTCCCTGTAGTAGGTGTGCGAGCAGGAGAGCTTGCAAAGAGCCTGGCCCCATCCTCCTGACATTCACCCTTAAGGGATTTGTAGGCATTGGTAAGACACCCTCAGCCTTGTCTTCTCCAGGCTGAACACACCTAGCTCTTTCCACCTGTCCTCATAAGAAGGGGGATGCTCCAGACCCCTCATCCCCGTCGCACTTCTCTGGACCCTCTCCAACAGCTCCCTGTCTCTCCTGCACTGGGGAGCCCAGCACTGGACACAGCACTCCAGGTGGAGCCTCAGCAGGGCAGCGCGGAGGGCACCCCAGGCAGCCCTGCAGACACATTGGGTGCCTTTGTGCCAGCCACCGATACCACTGCTGCAGTGCAGTGAGCTCTGTCCTCCCTCTACCCAGCAGATGCAGAGCAGCCCAGGCACACAAGGCACATCACACCGGGGTCTCCACTCGTGTGCCTGCATTCTCAGGCTGCTGGGGTTTACCTCCAACAAGCCTTACTAGCCCCTGGATAATACAGTTGGGGAACACGCCAAGCAGTTTCACAGTGGGCCTGTCAGCAGCTCCATGGTGTGCCTGGAGATCTCCTTCTCCTCCACCAAAGGCCCTCAGGGCAGCAGATACCTTCAAGTCTGAAGAGAGCTTTGCAAGTTGGTCTTTGCAATACCAGCAATGTCTAATGAGGGCAGAGGTGTTCTGCACAGGTCTGACAGAGCTTCCTAGGACCTGGAACGCCTGGCAGCTGGTTCTGGTCATGTTCCATGTTGGCTTTACTAAGAACTGCAGTCAAGTTTTTGTTGTCTGTTTTATTTCAGTCTGCCCTTTTTTATTATGTTTCCCTTTCTCCGCTGCCCCTCCCTCCCCCTTTTTTATTTTTCTCCTCCAGGTAACTACTGGTTACGGTGTTTTGTTTAGTGCAATGCTACTAAAAAGCTAAATACGGAAAACCACTCTGAACAGGTCATCTCATGGACAAGATGCCTTTGTGAAGGGAGCCTGTCGGGGCACAGGAACTTTTCAGCCACGTTCACACAACCCATCCCACTGACTGCGGCATCTTGTGAAGCATAACGGTTCGCCATGTGCCCAAGCACAAGAGCTGTAGCTGAAGTGTGTGAGTGAGGAACGGGAGGAAGAGGCACAGCCTACTTGACATCCAGCTGCCGGGATCCTTCACTTCCCTGGGTGGCATTGGGTGCTGCCAGCTCCTGCGGCCTGGCCCTGCAGCCAGCTCAGCAGGGAGGGAAATTTGCACCTACGCCTGTCAGATGCCAGCTGGAGGAACAGCGCTGAAGGAGACTTGGAGCGGAGCTGACTTTGTCCTGAGCAGCAAGGTTGTGGTGTGACACTGAGATCCAGCCTGCGCTGGTAGTTGGTGCCAGGAAAACAGCACTGGAGTCCTGGTGTCCTGCTATGGCAGGGCAAAAACGGCTGCCCCCAGCAGGGGAGGGGCAGGGCAAGATGCCCTGAGCAGGACAGGGACAGAAGTCAATGCCCCCTGAGGGGCAGGAGCAAAGCTCGCCACCCCAATATGGGCAGGGGCATAAAGAGCCCCCTGAGCAGGGCAGGAGTCAGCCCAGGTACCTGGTGTGGACAAGGGGCAAAAGCAGCCTCCCCAGGCCAGGAGGGGAAACACCAGCCATCCCCAGGGGCACATGATGACAAAAAGCCACCCAAGCGAGGCTGTGGCCAAAGTGGATGTCCCAAGCACAGGCTGAGTCCTGGGGGCAGATGCAAGTCATGGGCAGGTGCTTTGCTCCACGAGTCTCACGCACACAGTCCTATAGCTGGGATGAATGGCAAAGAAACCCTGCGCAACGCGACGGTGCCAGCCACAGCTGTGCACGGGCAGCTTCCAGCCCGGGGCAGGCGTTGACTCCTCTGACTGTGCTCAGCGGGGAAGAGGTGGGAACTGTGCCGGCGGCCGAGCAGCCCTTCGCCAGCAGCACGTGGGGAAGCCCAGCGGCACCGGCTGCTGGCTGCAGGGGAGGTGCCCAGGCTGGGGCAGCTGCCTGGCCACAGTGTGTTGCCGTGCAGCCCCGTGTCACAAAGGGGCAGTGATGCGGCACCCACCCGGAACTTGTGACCTCACCTGGCCAGGGCTGGACATCCTGGCCAAAGCCAGTTGGGCTGAGCTGCCCGTCAGGATAACTCGGCTCCTTCTTGAGCTACTTGCGTGGCTACCTCTTTCTAAACATTTCTCCTTTCCTGCTGACTGCTCCTCAGCTTCCACCCTCTTCCAAAGGTAACTAGGACTTTGCTTGTGGGACAGGTCCTAGAAGAGGTAGGTTGGGGATAAAAGTGGAGGCTGCTCTCTACCTCCCAAGCTGTATGCTGAGCTTTTCCACCCTTCTAGCCTGGCCAGACAGGCACTATGGGTAGAGTTCCTGTTTGGTAATTCCTATTTTTTTGCCGTTGCCAAGGCTAGGGAAGTAGTGAGGTGGCAGGCCGAGGCATTGAGCTCAGCGTAGCCTGACCCAAAGCCCACCTTGACTGATGGGTCAGGAAGGGAGACCAGAAACACAGCCCAGCAAAGGCAACCGTTATAGTAGCGGCCAGGCACCGGTCACTCCTGCAAACAGGGTGGGCAAGTGTGGGCTGGAGAGCCAGAGGGCTCTGCTGCTAACAGTCGCTACAGGCAGTTAAAGCGACCACTTGAACACTTTTGATGGCAAGTGTTGGCCTCTGTTTTTTATGGTGGTTGAATGATTTTCTTGAGCTCCACTTTCTTCATTGCAACCAGGTGACGGTATTGGTGCTGATCTTCTCTTTCTGGGCCGCATCTGGACATTCTTTGCCAGCCAAAGCTTCCTGCTCTGCTCCTGAGAGGAGCCACGGCCACAATGGGAAACGACTCCTGTGAGTAACAGCTTCACCAGCAGCCTTGGGCTTTGTGAGCCCCCAAATGCAATGGGCACGGCTCCTGCTCCATCCTGGAATGTTGATTGTGGGGACAACCTTGAGGGAATTCTGGGGTGTTTCCTGAGAGCAGCCAGGCCTACCCAGGGTTTTTTGATTGGACGCAGCAATTGGTCATTTTGTCCCTCCTCTGCCATTCTACACATTGCCCGTAGAACAAACTGACATCAGTAGGGTTCCCTTCTGGGCTTGGTGCCTGCTTGTTTTTGTCAAGTGACAGTCAGAAAAAGGGAAGGCTTGACCTGATCATTCAACACTCTAGATGGAAAGGCGGGTATCCCGAGCCCAGAAATCAGAGTGTGGGTTTGTTGGATTTCCAGCAAAAGAAGGAGGTGAACAGGCTTTTCCCAAACCTTTTCCAAGCAGTAAATGTCACAGACAGCGTTGGGTTTCCCCTGTTCTGGCTTGGAGGTTGGAGCTGGTTGTCCTGGGTGCTCCTGCAGAGAACTTGGCTTTTCAGATACGCTTCTGTGCAACAAAACCATCATTTCCCTGCAGTCGTTGCCGAGGGAATGGCTCCACCACAAAGGATCCTCTTTTCCCCGGAGAAGATTTGCATGGGCTGGCAGCAAAGGCAGAGAGCTGGAGCAGGCCTCTACAACCTGGGCAATACGTGCTTCCTCAACTCCGTGCTGCAGTGCCTGACGTACACACCCCCTCTTGCCAACTACCTGCTCTCTCATGAGCACAGCAGCTCCTGTGAGTACTTTTAGGAAGATCTCCTTGTCAGTCTGCTGGGCACTTCCCAAGCATCCCCAGAACCTGCAACGGGATGTAGGAGAAAAACAGCCCTTCTTTGTCAGCTGCCCCCAAGCTGGTGTTCTGGGAACACTCAAGCCTAGAAGCCGCTTGTCCTATCAAGGTGTGTTCGCTCTCACAAAGATGCCTCTTTCTAGTCCCGGGTGTTGTTCCCGATTCCTGCAGGTTAAACTCTCTCTGCTGGTTGCACAGAAAACTTCTGTCAGTGAAGCATCCCTCTCAAGAATGTTTTCTGTGTACTGAGATGTCCTGGGCATACTGGGCCATTGGCACCTGGGGAGGACTAGGAGACTGTCTAGGACAACTCCAAGATCTCCATGAGGTTTCCCATTCAATGGCTCTTTGACTAACCTGACTGGCTTGCTTCCCTTCCTCCCTCCCTCTTCAGGTCGCCAGCAAGGCTTCTGCATGACGTGCATCATGGAAGCGCACGTTAACAATGCCTGGAACACCTCAGCCAGTGCCATCCAGCCCAGGGACGTCATCAGTGCCCTCCCACGTAGGTCACCTCAGCTACTTTGATGTGCTTTCCTCTGTTGGTAGAGGACTGAAGTACTACCTTCCTCTTGATTAGGAATAGGAGGACATTTCATGCTTGGCATGCAGGAAGACGCCCACGACTTCTTACGCTGTACTGTCACTGCCATGCAGAGAGCTTGTCTGGCTGGAAGCAGCGCGTAAGCACAAACAAATGACCTTTCAATGTTGCCCGGCCTTTTGGCTGCCTTGATGTACCCCCATCAAGGAAACACTACGCCCAGGGCTTGCAGGCAAAGGAAAACTCTTGGAGGAGATAACTCTCTGCTTTACTGTTTCCTTCCAGCTGGGACACCTCTTCTCAATATACTACCATCGTCCATCAAATATTTGGGGGCTTCCTGAGGTCCAGAGGTATGTTTCCACAACTGTTGCTCTCCTTACACTTGCCTGTGCCCTGCTGTGTGCCTGTGAGAAACAGATGAGCGTGTGGCTGGCTCTAGAAAAGATGAAAAGCATAAATGGGCACATCCTATTGACTTCACCTGTTGCTGAGCATTTCCGTTTGCCTTCCAGTCACGTGCTGCAGCTGCAAAGCAGTTTCCAATTCCTGCGAGGCCTTCCTGGATGTGCCTTTGGATATCGAAGTAAGAGGGTTTCTCACTGTGCTTCAGGACATCCCAAGCTCCTTGTGGCTTCCCAGAATGTGTGCAGCTGGCCTTGAAAAGTGCACTGTGAACACAGGAGAGCTTGGTGGGAGGTGGGAAGTGGTATGGGAGGTGTCCTGCAAAGGCCATGGCAGCGGTCTCCCTGTAGGTGCTGGGCAAGCACGCATTATACTCTCTGCACTGAGGGACTCTCAGCCACCATCTCTTTGCCTTCCCTCAACACCCACCTGGCTCCTAGGCTGATGGCTCGTGTTGTTTTCATTCCTGATGATGCTGCACACTATCGGCAGCTGAACTGAGCGGTGGCACGGTGAGGTAGCTCTTGATAGCGTCAGCCGGGAATCTCTGGGAAGTGAGGGAAATGTCCGATATCATACCCTCTTTCCTCCTCCCTCTGGCCACTCTTTGCAGGGTCACGGTGGGTCTCCTCTGCGTCATCCACCTGGGTCTTGTGGGCAACTCCTCCTGAGTGCTTGGGCGAGGGCATTTCTCCCAGCTCAGAGCTCTCCTTTCTCACCCCTCCAGGCAGCCTCATCTGTCACCGCAGCTCTGGAGAACTTTGTGAAACCTGAGCGGCTGGCTGGTGAAAACAGCTTTCAATGTAGCAGGTAAGAGGATGTCTAACACCAGATTAAGACTTGTACCTGTGTGGAGATGCTGCCTGTCATCGAGCCTCAGGAGGTTCGATGTACAATCAGGAGGCACAGCTTTTCTTTCTTACGGCCTAATGGTTCTGAAGAGTCTTGAAATGGCGTGAGGACGTGTGAGGTGGAAAAGGTTGTCTGGCTGCCTTGGGGCAAGCTAGGGTGCATTTCAGTGCTTGGCTCTCTGCTTGCTTTCAAGGTGTGACGAGATGGTTACTGCCCTCAAGAGGTTTACAATCGATCGCGCGCCCAGGGTGCTCACGCTGTGCCTGAAACGCTTTGATTTCTATGGCAAGAAGATCGGCAAGGTGTGTACGCAATTGGAGGGCAACTCTCTTTCTCTTCCTGGAGCAGGAGATTTCCCAAAGCAGGATGCTCTGTCACAAGCTGTTCAGGTGGAGCTTTTGGTGTTCCCTTCTGGGCAGAGGAGAGCTCCTGTGGCAAGGCAAGCACATGCTCTGCTGCGACAGAGCTGCTCTGGCCGAGAGCAGTTTCCTGCCACCCAAGGCGTTACCTGCTGCTTCAGGGACAAGAAGTGTTGATGAGCCCCAGAGATGTATTTTAACATAGCTGGGCCCTGGTCTTGGCAGGCTTTTTCACGTGGTATGGCAGTATCCTTCCTGAGCCCTCTTGATCTCTCTGCAGTTTGTGCAGTATCCCCAGTACTTGGATCTCCGGCCATACATGTCTCAGGGAGCTGCAGAACTGCTCCTCTACACCTTATATGCTGTCCTGGTGCACAGCGGTGGCAGCTGTCAGGCAGGACACTATTTCTGCTACACAAAGGTAAAGAGCCACTTCCTTTGTCACGGGGAAGAATGTGTGCTGGGGAAGGCAAACTTTTCTGGTAGCCAAGCTTTTGGGGGAGAAGGTCTCCTGACTGGCTGGATGGGATTTGCACTGGTGGACTCTTGCTTCTGTAGTTTGCTGCCTGTGTTTTTCTGAAGAAACCACGCATTTCATCTCCAGATATCATTGCCTTTATTTACAGGCCAGCGATGGACTGTGGTACCAGATGGACGATACGTTGGTGGATCGTTGCGACATAAACACAGTTCTCGCGCAGCAAGCCTATTTACTTTTTTATGTCAGGTAATAGCCACTACCAAAATGTGTCGAGAATACATTTCCCTTTCCCGGTCTGGCTATTTTCCTTCCGATCCTCCTGAGTCTTTCTGTCCTAGCAGACAGTTACTACCTGCATCATTCAGTGCTGTCCAACGTGAACTGCCCCCCGTCAGTCCTTCCCTTCCCTTGCTGGGCTTTAGGCTGCTGCCCCGATGTAAACTGCTACTTGTCTGCTCTCTGTAGCTGTTTGATACAGAGAAGCGTCCCTAAAGCGGCCTACAGGGAAGATCTGGGGGACTCCTGATCAGGATGTGTAGTGATTGGGTGAGGGGCAGCAGTTTTAAACTTCAAGAGGGTAGATTTAGAGTCGATCTTAGGAAGAACTTGTTTACGATGAGCGTGGAGAGACACTGGCAGAGGTTGCCCAGAGAAGCTGTGGATGCCCTGTCCCTGGAAGTGTTCAAGGCCAGGCTGGACAGGGCTTTGAGCAACCTGGTCTGTTGGAAGGTGCCCCTGCCCATGTCAGGTGATTGGAACTAGATGACCGTTAAGGTCCCTTCCAAGCCAAACCATCCTGTGATGCTATGATTCTATGAAATGGAGGCCGTAGGGGGTATGAAGGCGAGGTCTTGCTGTGACAGGGGCAGACCTAGTGGGAAGACCCCAACTGAATTTCCCATATTCTTGTCTTGACATGTCTTCTCTCTGTCATAGAAACCACTCCAAGTAAATGAGTGAACCCCAGAGGGGGCTGCAAAAGCAGCTCTAAACAAACATTGATCCTTGTTTGTTCTTTTTCTCCCGCAGATGCTCTGCACCCAGCGCTACTCGGGAGCAAACCCTGCTGAGGCAGAGAGAGATCAGATCCCCACGGCGCAGCTATGATCTCTGCAGCCAATTAGTGGAGCACAGAGAGTACCACCAGTCACCAAAGAGGAGGAGAACGAGTCCTCCAAGTCATCGTCATGCTCCCAGGATTGAAACAACTCAGGGGCTTTCCAACAGTTTTTCCGAGTCACCTCTTGCACCCAGGGCTGCTGGGGAGAAAAGCCTGCTGAGGCAGAGAGAGCAGAGCAGATCCCCACGGCATGGCTATGATCTCCGCAGCCAGTTTGTGGAGTACAAAGAGTACTACCCCTTAGCAAGGAGGAAGAGAAGAACGAGTCCTCCAAGTTATGACCATGCTCCCAATGATAACGCAACTCCAGGGACCTCTAACGGCAGCTCCCAAAATTCTGCACCCAGCGCTACTCGGGAGCAAACCCTGCTGAGGCAGAGAGAGGTCAGATCCCCACGGCGCAGCTATGATCTCTGCAGCCAATTAGTGGAGCACAGAGGGTACCACCAGTCACCAAAGAGGAGGAGAACAAGTCCTCCAAGTCATCGTCATGCTCCCAGGATTGACACAACTCAGGGGCTTTCCAACAGTTTTTCCGAGTCACCTCTTGCACCCAGGGCTGCTGGAGAGAAAAGCCTGCTGAGGCAGAGAGAGCGGAGCAGATCCCCACGGCATGGCTATGATCTCCGCAGCCGGTTTGTGGAGTACACAGAGTACCACCACTCAGCAAGGAGGAGGAGGAGGGTTTCAGTGCACTACAGATGCAGCTGAGAGAAATACTCAGGGTGCTGTGGTGGAGACACGGGCGGTTTGCAACCCTGGATGAGCGTGGAGCACAGCATCTGTATCATGGAATATCAGAGAGGAGGAGGAGGAGGAAGATCCAGGAAGCACCGCAAGTGACCCCAACAGGGAACAAGCTGCACAAAAAGCAGCAACAGCCCACCCTGTCCCTCCTCCCAGTGCTGCCTGTGGTCACCAAGAGCTCAGAGGGAGCTTCCAGAGACTGGGACAGCTCCGCCAGCTGGCCCACCTGCCCACAGGACCATCGAGGAAGAGCTTTAATCTCTCTTCTGCTTTGGGGATCACCTTGCAAAAACAACACTCATTTGGAACCCACCGGCAGAGAAGCCAAAGCCAGAATTAAAAGCAGTTGCTGGCCTTGCACAAGTCACTGAGGGGGCATGTACTTTTCTAGGTTTTAGGGGAGTTGGTGGAAATACTCAGTGTGGGAAGTTTATGCCATGGGGTTTTGAAAGCTGTGTGCTTGCATGGGCCCCTCTTGCAATCTCTTCCTTTTAAACATGGAGTTCAAGTCACTCAAATGGAAAAGGGCTAGGTGAGCCGACAGCGAGCGGGACTGAAAAGGACTGAACAGCCAGGCCCAGCGGGTGCTGCTCGGTGGCACCAAGTCTGGTGTGAGGCCAGGAACTAGCGGTGGCACCCAGGGGTCAGTACTGGCTGCAAACCTCTTTGACACCTTCCTTAATTAATGGTCTCCATGATGGGGCAGAAGGCACCCTCACTTTGGTAAATGACACCAAAGCGGGAGGAGCAGCACTTAGGCCAGGGCATCGTGGTGCCATCCCAAGGGACCTGGGCAGGCTGGAGAGAGGGGCTGACTGGGACCTCATCTAGTTCAGACCTCCTTCAGCATACACAAGCCAAGCCTGTGTATAACAACGAATATGCAATGTACCATGAAGCCTAAAGACTGAACAAAGGAGGGGAGAAGTTAGAGGAGAGTCCATCGTAACTTTGTCCCATGGGTCTCCAGGTACCCAGTGAAAGCACAGCAACTGCTTTGGCTGCTCCGCCATGTCCCTGCACCATGACGCGCTCAGCAATTTTTCCAGGCAGAGTACAGAGGCGCTAAGGGGGCCAGAGGGACCCTGCAGGGCTCCCTGAGGGACTGTGGGACAAACAGAGTGCCTGGGTCACCCTGACTGCCTCAGGAGGGCTCCCATGATCTGGCTAGAGAGCTACACAAGGCTCTGGGGCATTACAGACACCTATGGAGGAGTGCCGTGGAGACTCAAGGGGAATGGTCGAATCTAGGGTCCAGGCCCCGAGTCCAGTGGGCTTTCTTTTGGTGCTAGAGTCCCTGCAGAGGGGTCTGGGGTGCAAGGAAGGGCTCAGGAGGCATCCTGGGTGGACTAGAGCGAGCCTAAGACAGCTCCAGGGCAAAGACAGCTCCAGCGCACCCTGGGGCAGAGGGTGCCCAGGGCCAGGTGGCCTCCACAGCCATCAGGGACCTGGCAACAGGCATTGTGATGTGTGGGGGGAGGGAGCGTGGCATGGGCTTGTGCTCATCATCTCCCTGCCCCTTTGCAGTGCCTTGATGTTGCAGCTGGTACAGGCACTGCCCCCCACCAGCGCAGGGACCCTCACACAGCACTCCAACTAACATCACTGGCACAAGCTGCCCAGAGAGGCCTCTGGAGACGTTCCAATGCCACCTGCACAGAATTTTGTGCAATCTGCTCTAGCACAGCCTGCTTTTACAGGGGGGTGGACTAGATAATCTCCGGAGGTTCCCTCCAACAACGACCACTGTGTGATTCTGGGACTCGTGGCACTTTGGCTGAGGAAGAAGATGTCAGGATCCTCAGGCAACCCAACGTCTGACTGCCCTCCCAGTCTCCCTGTCCAAGAAACCTGCCAGTCCTCACTAGCAGAAATTGGAACTCCACACGTGGGCTTGCAGATGTGCATGAGCACTGCAGGGCAACAGCCTTCTCTCTCTTCCCCATCCTCCACTGCAGGGCAAGTGCAGATGTTCTGCGGAGGGACCACCAATCCCCACCAGCCCTGCTGCCCTCCCTGTCATGCAGTGGCTCCTCTACCCTGGGCTCCCTCTACCGCGTCCCAGACCACTGGCCTGCTGTGATGGCACAGTCAGTGGCACTAACCTGCATAGCACATTCCCAGTCCCTCAGGGCCAGTGGGTGCCAGTGGGGAAGCTGGGAATCGCCCCTGGCCAGGACCCAGCAGGAGTTCCTCATGGATGGCAGGGATGCCAAAGCATGAGGAATTCCCTACTGGATGTCAGTGAAAGAGCACAGAGCCCCATCCATGTGAAGCCACCCCCGGCAGCCCCTCAGCCATAGCTGTGGTTACACAGAACCTCGCCAAGGAGCTCATCCGCATTGTGCAGGACACCGTCATAGTGACCAAGCAGTACAAAAAGTTTTTGCAAATCATGATGGCCAAGTTGCGAAAGGAAGCCTGTGGTAGGACGCCCCCCCGCAGTGCCCTCCTCCCCCCCGCCAGGAAAGAGGAGCAGCTCTAACCAGGCCTGCTGCAGCCCAGAGGGTGGCCCCAGGGCCTTTGAGTGGAGCTGCTGGGGGCAGATGTAGACTCAGGGAAGACAGCAGATGGGGACAAAGACCAAGGGCAGGACACGGTGCCAAGCAGAAGCAGCCCTATGCAGATGGGCAGAAGGAGCCCGGTGGGGGTGACGAAGAGGAGCCCCTTGGCGCCAGACAGAATCAGCTCCATGGGCCTGGGCAGCACCATCCATGTGGGGCCGGGCAGGAGCACCCCAGCAGAGCCCAGGCCCCAGCACCGGGGGCACGTGGGCAGGGCACGTGGGCAGGCGGCCTCAGGACTGTGCCAGGCAGGACTGTGCCTGCAGGACGGCTGCTCCTGGCTGTGGGGCTGCTCAAAGCTTTGGTGGAGATGCGACTGCTGGCCCCACTGCATCTGCTTCTGCAAGCCCCCGTGGTGGCAGCGCTGCTCCCAGAAGAGCAATGGGTTTCCCTGCCAGTGAGCAGCTGGCAGGGTGCAGGGCTGGGAACCCCCTGGGCTGCCCCCCATCTGAAATATTCAGTCTTTTTTCTATCCTGGTGCTGGGGCTCATCCATCCGTCCCGCAGCTGGGGCTGTGTCACTCTGAGTGCCTGAACCCAGTGGGGACAAGCAGGCATTGGGCATGGCTTTCACCCACAAAGCAGGGCGTGGGGGTGCCTGGTACCACAGGGGGTGGCGTGTGGGGATCGGGCTGGGCTGGAGAAAGGGGCCAGAAGAAACCTCATCAAGTCCAACAAGTGCCGAGTCTGGTGCCTGTGGAGGAACAAGCCCAGGCCCCGGCACAGTCAGGGGTCACCTTGCTGGAAAGCAGCTTGGCAGAGGAGGTCCTGGTGGGCCCCTCAACGAGATGCCTGCTGGGCAGGGGACTTGGACCCCTTGCAAAGGGGGGATCCAGTATGTATTGAGACGCCACAGTTAATCCATACACCACAAACAAAAAGTCCTGTTGTCCCCGGGTTGGCATATTCAAATGCCTAACAAATGGGGTAGGGGCTTGGTCCCTTAAACACTTTTTGTCCAATACAGATAATAGAGTTGAAACACGGGAAATAAATCCCTTACCCCATGAGAATACTCTCCTCAGGAATTGTTTGTGAACAATTAGTTGTGAGTCGTGTAATAGAACCATGGTATACCCCAGACTTGCAAACCTTTATTCCAGACATGTGACCTTGTTGGGGTTTTCTTGCACCAGGGTTTAAACCTGGAGATCCCATATGTTAGGCAAAAACTACCAATCGAGAAAACACATTGAAATATGTGGTTTCGCTTACTATCAAAACAAAGTGGAGTTTTGTGAGGGAAGGAAAAGAAAAACCTGTGACCTATCAACATGCTCCACCGTTCAATATCCAGCCCCTCAGGGTCCTTTCTGGGCATGTTCAGATGGCAAGTTGTACTTCACACTAAATAGTTCCCTGAAATTATTTACATATGCATAAGGCACTTGTGTATGTCACTTTGCTCCTGTGGGGCTTTCTTGGGGTCTTTTGAGACTACTGGTGGTCAACAAGTTGCTGAACTTTCTTGGGGCACATGCACTCTGCTTGTATTACAGAACCTCATTTATTCTCGGTGCTATATGGTTTTGACAGCAGTGCTCTGTTACCCCACTTCCCTTGGCTATTGTTATAGCCCAGGTGCCTCAGAAGGCTTGCCACCCTTTGCTGAGTTTACTCAATAGGTCTAGTTAATCACTGCTTTAGCTGCAGCCTCTCCTGATGACTCTTTACAACTTAATCCTGTCAGCGAGAAGCATCCAGCTCTGCCACTGAAGGGCAGCAGGCTCCAGTCACCAGGCTGCTCCCCACAGGGCACAATCCCTACTGCCTGGATCTCGGTGGTGAGAGGCTGTATATAAAAATGAACTATTTTCCAGCAAGGGAAGCAAGGCTTGAACACGCATGCTCTGGCTGGTAATTCTCCCAGGCAGCTGCATATTCCCAATCCCTCAAGGGGACTGGGCTTCCCCGAGGGCTGCCCCAGCCCAGCCTGACTCCAGCTGCCCGGGGGCCCGGCACACTGGGGGGTGGGAGCTCCCCCCCACACACACCCCCGGGCAGCCAGCAGGCAGGAGACACCCCTGCGCTGGCCCAAGGGCCTCCCTCGCCCCATGGCCGGCCCCAGCCCCCACTCAGCCTGGCCGCAGACCCAAAACAGGCTGCGACCCCCCAGCCCAACGTGGCTGCCAGGAGGCTGAGGGTGGGCAATTACAGCTGCCAGCACACCCTGGGAACAACATGGCCATGGGGCAGCCCCAGGCCTACAGCTCTCAGCATGCCCTGGGAACAACATGGCCATGGGGCAGCCCCGGGCCTACAGCTCCCAGCATGCCCTGGGAACAACATGGCCATGGGGCATCCCCAGGCCTACAGCTCTCAGCATGCCCTGGGAACAACATGGCCATGGGGCATCCCCAGGCCTACAGCTCCCAGCATGCCCTGGTATTTAAGGACAGAAAATAATATTGTCTCAACATCACTGTTTCACGACCGCCATTTTCCTGTTGCCGAGCAGAAGGGACTTTGTTTACCTACTTTGTGACCACAGCATCCTGTTGTTGGCAAGAAAAGCCTCAGTCGGGACGGCTGCTGCCGGAGACACGCTGCCTGTCGGAACTGGGACTGGGGAGCCAGCACAGTAACACCTGGGAGCGTGGGCGAAAATTGTGTGAACTAAACTATTTTAGGAGAACTGGGCGGTTTTCCGGGGAAATGGTGTGGACTGAAACCTATAACTGCTGGGGCTCTGCTCACTCTTGTGCTCGGCGACTCGGAGGTCTCCACGGACTTCACCGACTCCACCTGCTCCACCCGCTCGCTCACCTCTACAGAGTCTGGGACTTGGACAACCGCGCCAAGACAATACATCACTGGAGTCCTATATTGGTGGTGGTGAATAGGTGCGCCTCTCCCGTTCTCTTGCTTAGGGATTCTGACTTTCTCTTTCTCTTCCTCTCTGTCCTATCACAAGTATCAGTTGTTGTAGAGAATAAAACTTGTAAGCTTGTATGGCATCCGGCCTCGTTTGTGCCTTAATCTAATTCTTGGGATTGTTTAAGAACCGTCCCCGATATCGACTTCCAATATCGGATCGGGACAGTACCTCAGGTGGGACCGCAGTGTGAGCCCTGCGCTAGGAGCCGTGTATCCCAAGTGTGAATGTAGAGGTTGGGCCTTGTTTTTAGCTTGGTTCAAAGTGAACTGTGCTGACTGATTCTCTGATCAGAGCAGGCAAGTCTGATCCCTGAGAGAATATTGTCATGGGTGGAAGAGTTGAAGTGCAGGGACTGTGTCAACAAACAGGTGGTTTGAAAAGTCTTTGGTCAAGGATCTGGCACGGTTGTGTAACACCTTTTGCTTTTACAAAGGTGTCTAGTAAATCCAAGTGTTCCTGCCTGTGTCCTAGTAGTGCAGAGACCTCTGTACTTTCTTTGGACTGATTGATGTGTAAGATCTGGGGATTTTTTGGACAGCTCTGAAAATTGTTCAGAAGGTGGCTTGTATGTTGGGGTGAAATCAGTCGTCACTTCCATAAACCTCTCGCCTGGTCAGAAGACCTGTGGAAGCAAGGAGGGTTTCTTTTTTTTTTCCCCTTTTTTGTTTTTGGTTTGTTTTGGTTTGGTTGTTTTGTTTGGTTTGGTTTGGTTTGGTTTGGTTTGGTGTGGTTTGGTGTGCTTTGGTTTGGTGTGCTTTGGTGTGCTTTGGTGTGCTTTGGTGTGGTTTGGTTTGGTTTGGTTTGGTTTGGTTTGGTTTGGTTTGGTTTGCTTTGGTGTGGTTTGGTTTGGTGTGGTTTGGTGTGGTTTGGTGTGCTTTGGTGTGGTTTGGTTTGGTTTGGTTTGGTGTGGTTTGGTGTGGTTTTGTGTGGTTTGGTTTGGTTTTGTGTGGTTTGGTGTGGTTTGGTGTGGTTTTGTGTGGTTTGGTGTGGTTTGGTGTGGTTTGGTGTGGTTTGGTGTGGTGTGCTTTGGTGTGCTTTGGTGTGGTTTGGTTTGGTTTGGTTTGGTGTGGTGTGGTTTGGTGTGCTTTGGTGTGCTTTGGTGTGGTTTGGTGTGGTTTGGTTTGGTGTGGTGTGGTGTGGTTTGGTTTGGTTTGGTTGGGTTGGGTTGGGTTGGGTTGGGTTGGGTTGGGTTGGGTTGGGTTGGGTTTGTTATTACTGGGAGGAAAAGCAGTGATTAAGTATCACTCTGTGATACCCCCAGGTGCAGGCTGTGTAGTGCATTTGAGGTGGGTCGTTCCTGTACAGCCAAGACGGAGCCCAGACTCCTCAATGCTTTGCGCACTGGCAGTGGAAGCCTTTGTGCAGCTGTGGGGACTGGCTTTCTGTGCTGCAGCATGAAAAATAAGAAACACTAGGGTAAGGCTGACAGAGAAGTGGAAAGGAATGGAATATTTTTTGCTGAAAAGAGTATGTCCTGTAGTTTTCAAGCTCTCAATATCTCCACGTGGAATTTAAAACCTGCTTTTAACTATGCTGTTCTGTTTCAATGAGAGGGAAGGTGTCTTGTAGTCACAGATGATCCGTTCTGTTAATAAGGTTCTTTGCCTTGTGAGTTGAGCTTTCTTGGCTTTACATGAAAAGTGCCTCAAGCTGTACGATTTCAGGAATTACATCTACATGGGGATTTAGAGACAAATGAAAAAGTATGTCATCTTATTGTTTCAGTATATGAATACTTTTAAACAGTATTTGCTGTGTTTTGAGCAACAGACCCGCTTCCCATGCACCTGCATAAACCCCAGTTTCTCGTGAAGCCACATGCAGTATGGTTTGTGATGTGATATTTACTTGATTCGTAAGCCGTACTATGCTGTGCTCTTCTGGGCTTGTCATAGGCCTTTGAAACACAGCCCTGCACATCAAACGAGCAAGCTGTGTAATCTGCTTTCCCTCATAATGTAGAGCCATGTAACTGTCATCAATACAGGCAGAACAAATCTAGTTGAGGGATTTGTGGGCTACTGTGCGAATCGTGGTGTGCCAGGAATTAGCCCATGCTTACTAATAAGTTCCTGTATTTGAATAGGAATGGGAACATGACGGTACCACAGAGCTGATCAGATGTCCACTGCCATGATTTTCCCTTTTTTAACAAATTATACCAGGGCTGAGCAATGACAGAAGAGGCAAGAATACGGTTACACCAGAATGCAGACTTGTAGTTCCAGCATACTAGATGGATTGTGCCCAGATGCTTTCTGTTCCAGTGTCTCTGGTGCAACAGAGGCAGCTCCTCTAACCCACCAGACTCCTTGGAATCTACCTTCTTGTGCTGGCCCTTGGCACTTTGATTCTGGGACTTTGAGTCCAACTTGATCAGTGTTTCCCAAATGGTTTTCATTGTCTCTCTAATGCTTTCTGTCCCTTCTCACCCGCTGAGGATTCCATCAATGTACCGATACACTGTGATGCCAGGTGGAATAGATCTGTGCTAAGACTACAGCCAGAGTACTGTGAGCAATAGCAGGGCAGTGTTTATATCCTTACAGAGGCCTATTGAGAACGTACTGAGTCCCTTTCCAGGTAAAGGCACACTGGGCTTTATCTTGGATGTGGAGCGGAATCTAGAGGAACATATCTCCCATATCAAAAGGAGCCTTCCAAATCAGGGAGGCTCCCTGTATTTGTGTCACCAGCTGGGTCTTGTTGGGCACTGCCACACTAAAAGGGAGTTAGCATTTAGCTTGCGGCTATCGAGAGTTAGGTGCCATTGCCCGTAAGGCTTTCTGACTGGTCAAAGCAGAAAACTGTATGGAGAGTGGGCTCTAGTGCTGATACCTCTCTTTTCTAAATGTGCCACCACCCCATCCATAGCGGAGTTTGCTGCTGCTGGCAAGGGACATTGTTTTAACTGGTAACTGGAGAGCGAGGAAGAGGTGTGGATGGTTGTAACAGACAAATTAATTTCCCTGTTCCATTTTTCTCCCACATCCACCCAGTAGTTATGTGGGGCTCCCCATCGTCTTCCTCATCTGCTGTCACCAGAGAAGCAAAAGACCATACAGACCGGCCAGGCGTTTTCCTGCACCGACCATATGGCAGGCCAGATCCCAAAATGTAACTCTCAGCTTCTCCAGCGAGCACTTCTGCATCTGCCATTTGTTTTTCCTGGCCGGGGTAGCCATAAATTAATTTTGGCCACTTAGCTTTCCTTACTTACTCCCTCTATTCCGGTATACCTTACTTTGCGGCAGCCAGGTTGTGTATGTAATGCCTTGGCCGGGTCAGCAGTGACTACTGACATTTGGACAGCTCCATCAATTAAAAAGCGCACAGAAATTTTTTTGATCCAATTGGAATACTGAGAAGGGTTTCGGGGCCTTTCTCAGAGTGCCATACATTGCATAGTCATGTGTCATACACAGGTTTGGTTACTGGTTTTTCACTTCTAATGCAAATACGTATGCATCCTCAATAGCACTACTGACGTGTTTTGCCAAACTACGCATGTTCTCCAAGCAGGGTCTTGGCCTCTTTCGGGTGGAACTATTTGAGTTGGAGGTCGCCATCTCCCACTGCCGCAATTATCTTTGTCCTATTTTTAACTCATTTTCTGTTGGTGTCAGTGGATCCCAAGACCTTACCAGCTTGTGTTCTCTTGCTGCCAGAACTTTCCTCATTGGAAGGCTTCTTCCTGCGTAACTTAGCTAACGGTGTTCTTTTCACGACCTGGTCTTTGTTTCTCACCCCTGCCAAGGCTGCCTCCCTTGATGGGAAGTCCCTTCATTTGAAACTGCTTTAGAGAGTGAGTCATGTCGGTGGAGGTGTCACCTAGACAGAGGGGAGTGTGGAAGGTCGGTTCTCTGCATGCGGCAGGGGCTGCATTAATCCCTGTCTCCCACTGCGTGAATGACCGCAAGCAGAGGCACTGTGCACGGAACATCAAGCCTTTAATGAATTAAGAAGGAGAGATATGGGAGAGGGCTGGGGCTGTAGTGGGCGGGTGCAGGTCACACGTCACAGGGATCTGTGCTCCACACCTTCTCTATCAATATATCAACAGCGGTCAGGGCGGTGTGGGGCACTTTGTCTCCTGGAGTCCCTCAGGGTTCTGGCTCACTTGGTGAGCACGGAGTCGCTGTTGGATGCCCTCTGCTTGCTGCCGCCCACCTGCTGCCCACTACAGCCCGCAGTTGTGCCGTCCCTGTCCAGGTTCCCCTCCCCCAGAGGGTTTTGGAGCTTTTTGCCACCTAGCAGACCACCATCTTCTTGCACTTCCTGGGTGTCATGCTGTCTCGTAGGGAGGTCTTTAGCATCCTGGGGGTACCAGCCAGTGCAGGGTGCTTGGCTTTTTTGCCAGCAGCCTTGCTCGATCTGGGCACCACCCGTCTGGAGAGGACACCCAGTGGTGACTGCAAGTGGGTCAAAATGACCCGGGGCTGCCTCTGCAGTGCCTCCTCCACCAATTGCGCCATGTGGGGCAGATGATGCTGAGCGGCAGCCGTGGGTCTGGCCAGGGGACTCTGCAGCAGGATCTGCAGGAGACTCTCTGGGGGACCATTCTGGGGACCCTCTGGTCTTCTGGTCTTTTGGACCCTTCTGGTTTTCTGGACACTTAGCTCTCCTCTGAAGTGTCCATCGTACCCACCTGAGAGAGCTCCATGGGACTCCCTGGCAGGCAGGTGGGGAGGAGCGCTGCCAGCCCACCCTGCTTCCCCTTGGGGTCCAGCAAGGGGGTGTGAGAAACTGCACCGGTGAGACCCACCATCGCCATAGCAGATGTGTTTTCTCAACATTGCTATGGCAGGAAGCTCATGCCATCACCACAGTGAACGATCTGTATGTCGTTAAGGCAGGAAGATATCACTGCTACAGAAGAGGTTTAAGGCAGGAAGATCACACCACTGCCACTGCAGAGGTTTAAGGAGGAAGCTGACTGACGCCATGGAGCAACAGGGGAGGCTGATCCTGCAAAACTTAACCAAACCCCTGTGCTTGTGCCCAGACCAGGGGTCAGGGGGATAAAGGTACCTGGAGGCCCCTGAGGAATGTTGGGCACGTACACCATTGCCGGGTGGAAGGTGTGGTGTAGCAGAACAGCTTGTAACAACTCTATAAAAAACGGAACCACCTAACATTGGACGGAACGTTCTGCCACTGGACTTGGAAACGAATCGGACTGTTGGGATGCTGCAGCTCCGGGTGGTAGCTGTTGCTCTGAACTCTTTTCTTTATTTTTCCTTCTTTCTTTCCTTTCTTTCTGTCTTTCTCTCTCGCTCTCTCTCCCTTTGCATTCGCAGACTGATTGTTGGGCAAATAAAGTTCCTTGGCTCTTGACTCTCTTTTGAGTCTTAATTCTGTTCCCGAGAAGACAAACAGAACAATGCTCCGGTCTCAGACCAGCATGCGACAGGGGGATGTTGCCACCTTCCACCAGGAGGAATTGGTGTCCTCCTGCGTCACGGCCGCCAATTTTTTCTTTTGGACATTCGCCCTCCATCATGTACTCCAAGAGGTCAGGTGAGGGTGGTGGTCAAGACATGGACATCAGGGACACCACTGTCTGTGTCTTTGCTGTCCCCTAGCCCTGCAGTCACTGTCTGCTCTATGGAGCAGCCACCATTTGCCACGTTTTCTGAGAGCTCTGGGAGCTTGTTGAGAAGGGTTGTCAAACAGCAGCTGTTGAGAACTTTAGGGAGCTCCAGGATGCTGTCAAGCCACGTGAGCGGGTCACTGCTGTCCATGGTGGACAAATGCTCATCCTGAAACTGCAGGTTGTCCTCTGCCAGCTCAGGAGAGGCCTCATTGAAGGCATCTGGCCACAGCT
This sequence comes from Falco rusticolus, assembly GCF_015220075.1. NCBI lineage: Eukaryota > Metazoa > Chordata > Aves > Falconiformes > Falconidae > Falco > Falco rusticolus. Next base: position 64,577 of record NW_023618236.1, on the reverse strand, counting down.
CGGGCAGGTCCAGGGGCTTCTCTGGGCTTGCTGGGGTGGTCCCCACTTCTCAAAAATGACAACAAATCCAAGCCACCTCCAGGGCAATGCAAGCTTTCCTTGGCACGGCCACCCATCTATGGGCTCTGCCACTCCCAGACCTCACCTTGGGGTTTTGTTGTGGTTTTGGCAGAGGGCAGCATGCCAGCAGTGACTGGTGGTGGCATGGTCGGAGTGTTGAAGCTCATGCCGAGCACCTCTGACACCATCGGCAGCTGGAGGGGGAACCTCTCTCTTAGGGGAAGCAAAGGGGGGTGATGGGGTGAGATTCTGGCCGGCAGAGCTGGTTGGGGGTTACCCGGAGGGCAGGAGCACCACGAGGAGTTTGCTGCAATATGTGCCGTGGCGGCTGGCCAGTTGGCATTTGTTGGGGCAAACAGTGTTCTGTCCCCATGGCGATCATTCTACCAGCACCTGCTTCAGCCAGCGTTGTGATGGTTTGACTTTTAATTCTGGAACAACTTCCCATCTCAATGGTTTCCCATCCTGCTGATGCTTTCCTGTGCTCAGTGCAGATTTCCCATTCCCACCGTAGTTTCCTATTTCAGCTGTGTTTTGTTTTGGGAGTTGAATTTCACGTGAAAGGGGAAGACACGGGGCCAGCACCACCAACCCTGCAATGCCAACATCTGTGTGCTGGCCAGCCTTCCTTGAGGGTGGAGTTGGGAGGGGACCTTGGGGTACTTTTGGGTTGTTTTTGTCCTCTCCACTCTCTGGTCTGGGCCAGAGGTCAATCTTGGTCTTGCTGTCAGGGTAGCAAAGCTGTGTGGCGTTCACATGCCCCTTCCTGGGGAACGCTGGTGGGGCTGTACTGGGGGTCTGTCCTGGCTGTGGAGAAGCATCATGGGGTAGTGGGCAAGCACCCTTCCCTACGGGGTCTGCCAGTGCAAGGGGTCCACCAGCGGTGAGTGAGAGCTGCAAGGAGCCTTCCCCTGCCCCTCAACGTTTCTCTTGAAGTGAGGGGCCCAAAATGACAACACAGTGTCTTAGGTTTGGCTTCAGCCATTTACAAGGGGTCGAACACTGCCTTGGTCCTGCTGGCCACACTGTTTCTGGTACGCCTTTGTTCTGATACCAGCCAGGATGAAATTGGCCACCTGGGCACACTGCTGGCTCATGCTCAACCATCTGTCAACCTGCACCCTCTGGGTACTTTCCCACCAGGCAGCCTTCCAGCCACTCTGCCCCACGCCTGTAGCGTTGTGTGGGCTTGTTGTGACCCAAGTGCAGAACTGGCACTTCTCCTGGTTGAACTTCATACAACTTGACTCATTGAAATTGTCCAACCCGTGCAGATCCCTCTGCAGAACCTTCCTGCCCTCAAGAACATCAGCCCTCCCACCCAACTTGTTGTTGTATGCAAACTCACTGAGGGTGCACGCAATCCCCCTGGCCGGATCATTGATAAAGTTCTGGAGCAGGACTGACCCCAACACTGAGCCCTGGGGAACACCACTCCTTATGGGCCGTCACCTGGATGTCACTCCATTTACTACCACTCCTGGGGCTTGGCTGTCCAGCCAGCTTTAACCCAGCATAGAGAGTTTCCCCTCCCAGGAAAGTGTTCCAGCCCCTGAGCATCTCAGTGACTCTTCACTGAACTCACTCCCAGTCATACACATCTTCCTTGCTGTTATGGGGAGAAAGATTGTCTTCCCTTGCTTCAGCTGATGCCCATTGGCCCTCATCCTCCCATCATGCGCAAGAGGCGTAAACCTGTTTGCCTTTTCTTGCTGATATGACCCAAGACCACATGGGAAAGCTGTTATTAGGTGTTCCCAAAACCTTCTCTTCTCCTGGCTTTGCACCTTTCAAATAAGGCCAATGGCATCCTGGGCTGCATTAGGAAGAGCTCTGCCCAAGGGTTGGTGGTGGTTATCCTTCCTCTCTACTCAGCCCTGCTACAATTTGTCTTGCTGACCTCTCTTGCTTTGTACCCTACCACCTTCACCCATACTTGACCCAAAGTTGTCGTCTAGAATTTTCACCACTCCTGCCAACTTTTTGTTCAAAACAAGTCCTGCAGAGCATTTGCACCATGTTGGACAGGGATCATCTTCCACTTTCCCTTCAACCAAGGCCTTCAAGTACAGGTCCCTTTCTCTAGCGGTATAAAGGAGACATTGTCCTCCTTCTGACTTTCATCAGGAGGTTTGGAGATACTGGGCAGAAGACCATTGTACATGGAGGAGTTAGTGATGAGCGTCACAGGAAACCTGAGCAGGCCTGTGCTGTGCTCCACGTACCTCTTGGCCTTCAGGCTGTGCTGTGCTGAGTGTGTCCCTGGGTTGCAGAATAAGCCATATTGGAAGAAGAAATCTGCAGGAAGCTGCTGGTGAATGGCCAACCCCACGCCCTTACCTTTACCTGGGACTGCAGTTACCAACTCCCAAGTGAACATCTCCTCTTAGAACACGAGAAGTGATGACTAGAATGGGTTTCCCTGGCAGAAAACACTTCAAGATCCCACAGAAGACAATGTGGGATAAGCCTTCTGCAGGCAGGATCTGCACAACTTGCTGCACCACTCTCCCAACGCTGGAAACTCCGTGTTCCCGGCCTCGGAAGGGACGGCATACAGCTGACACGATTGTCTCTGTGTGTAGAGAGTTGGCTCTAACCAAGGCCATTTGAAATGACGCTTTGTCTCAGAGTCCAAGTGCCTTTCTTACTGCAGCCATAACCGGCTGGGCTGCTGATGGCCAATCCCCCAAGGAAGCTGGAGACTCCAGGGACCTCAAACTCGCCTTCATGGCCACGTGCCTCCTAGTGGCCTATGAGCTTCTCAGATGTAATGGGTGTCATAATGATAGCCCAGATCATCAGCCTTCTTGTGGCCTCGGTTACTCCTTGGTCAGCGGTTCCTGAATTGGAGAAGGCAGTGATAAAGAGATGCACAGGAATGGAAGAGATGGCCAAGGACCCTGCAGGTGCCATGAAGGCTTTGCAGGAAGAAGTGTGAGGAGTAGCCCCTAGAGCTGTGCAAAATGGAATGGCATTAGATATGAAGCTGGCGTCTGAAGGCAGAGTCTGTGCTGTTGTTAATAGCAGTTGCGGTGTATATGTAGGTTAAAGTGGGGGAATTTCTACAGATATAAAAAAAATTTGGAAACATCCTAGTATTTGTCATGAGTCCCAGAAAGTTGAGACCTTCTATGGAATTCAAGAAATTTGGAATACACTGACATCCCGGTTTCCTGATTTGCAGCTCTGGGTTAAGAAGTTCATCTCCAGATGCCTTTCTCCTCTTCCTCTATGATCACTCCAACCCATTCTACCGATGTAGCTTCTGCTTTAAGGTTCAGAGAGGAACAGTTGGACTGTCTTTCAGTATTGTCTCTAATATTCCCTATGGGCAACTCTTCAGTTGTGGCAATAGACCTCATGGGTATCTGCTTGAACTAGCAATAATACAGCTGAGAAATGTGTTTTTATTTATTAATTTCTATCCCAGTCCCCTCACCACCACCACCATCCACCACTCCCTGTTAGCAATCCCTCTTTTAGTTCTGTTTACAAGTAGCCAATAATTATTGCCAAGAACTTGCTATATTCAGCTGAAATAGTGAGGCTGGAGACGTGAAGAGCAAGACTGTCCACACAGTATTGAGCTCCAGGAACTGCTTTCCCTACCTGTCCGCACCTCCTCAGGAGACACTGTGCATCAATAGCAACTGGAAAAGCCTTCTATCACTTCTCCAAAGTGCTCATTACCTGCCTTTCTCTTTCACTGTACTGCTGAACCTTACCTCATTAAGTGTACAAGCCAAACTTGAAGACCAGGTGTCCCTGATGGAGGAGACAGGGCTCCCAAGGGCTTTCTGCCTCGTAATGAGCCCAGGGTGTCTGTGGTGCTGTGGACTTCAGGTGTTCGGAGGAGACTGAAGAAACCTCTCGAGAACACCAAGTCAGGAGCAAACCCCAAAGTCCCTGGAAGCATTAACAATCCCCGCTGAGGGCCATGACCGAGAAAGCCTCCCCATGGCCCTGTTAGAGCCCATCCTTGGAGGCTGTGAGTGCAGGTAGGCAAAGGCGCTGTGCAGGCAGCTCTGCTGCTGAGCAAAGCCTTGGCTTGCTTGCTTGCTTGATGAAGCAGAAAGGCCAAGCCATGACCTTCAGCCTGTGGGAAGGTCAGTGCTGTCCCTCACAGAGGGCTCAGGGCTCTTCCTGGGGACCATGGAAGGTGGGGGATCCAATGCCGTGTTAAGGACAACAATGGCACAACAACGTCCAGCTTCCCGGTGGGGCTGCAAGGAGGCAACGATGCCCCTGTGCCACGAGGACAACTTGTCTTCTCACAGGCCTCAGTGTCAGAAACAGCTGCCATAGCCAAGGGGACAAAGAGCTGGGTTCTCTTCAGGCTTTCCAGCCTTGCTAAAAACCTTTTCCATCTCCACCGCAGGTTGTTCTACATGGTTGGACAACTGCCCCTGTTTCCGTGCAGGCTGTAGGCACCATCTCGCTGCCCTGCCTTGCTCTCACCCCAACAGTTCCATGTGTTCACTGATGTACCTCCACTCTCACTTGCTGTTCCTTGAAACATAAAGCCACGGGCTGATCCAGACTCCCTCTGGGATGAGCTCTTGCACTACAGCAGGACCCTTGGAGTGATAGTTCTTCCTCCTGATAACCACTCTCCACCTTCTGAGTTGTACTTTGTGACATATTTTTCCCTCTCCTTTTTTTCCCCGCTACCCAGGAAAGTTTGTCTGCGGCGAATGCAGAGACGGGACGCAGCTTGATGCAAGCAAATGTCCCTTTATTAGTGATTTTCTTACAATTATATACATTTCTACCTTCTACATATTACACACTGATTGGTTAAATCTTAAGCGTAAAAAACACTGATTGGTTGATATTTAAGGCACACCGTTAGAACAATAGGAACTTACTAGTTTGTCTTGACATAGCAATAATTTCTATTCCAAAGTTGGGGAGTTTCTTTCTACGCGGCTTTCTTGATTACATATTGGCGCCATCGGTTCCCTTATCTGGCTACTTGTTTCTCTGTCCGTCTGGTTGCCTCCTCAACTGTGACGGCTCAGGGGTCTGCAGTTAGCTTGTTCCTTTGCTCCCAGCGCTTGTGCCCTACAAGTTCTAACAAGTCTCTATTCATCAGGCTATCAGTACTTGGACTCTTGTCCTTGAGGCCTTGTCCTACATCTCCCCCTTCCTGTTGCACAAAAAGAACCCCTGAAATCGAGCAAAAACAAGGCACAAGTAATAGAACAAATAAAAAACCAACTAAGACACATTATCAATGTCAAAATAACCCACTGTCTTTGTTCCGTACAATTTTACAATTTCCCCTTTTTGTTTTTGAACAGCTAGTACCAGCTTTGCCATGTTCTGCAGGGCCCTTGCAAACATGACAGCAACCAAGGTAATAGCAAACAAACAATACTGCCAATTGAGTGAATGGATGCCAAAAAAGGATGAAATTTTCTCAGATTTTGATAACATGTTGCTGCAATGGGGCGCCTAAAATCCACGCAGCACATACCATCAAAATCCTCACAGCCATGTCCTTGAACCAACAACAAAAGCAGTGGCAATTTTGACTCACATTCTTAACTGCCTACCAAACAAGGTGATTTAACTCTTTAATGCTTTCCCTGCTGTTACTCTGGATAAGAGAAGAACCGCTGCGACACGTTCCCATCATAGCCTCCTACTGCATTAGCATCTACAGAAAGACAATTATCGACATTCAAAGTGTAAACAATATCAGCTTCTTTTGGATTAACATTATACATAGGTGGAAGGGCACACCAAACAAGAACTGGTTCAGTCAAAAAGTTCGAAACATCGCATGCCTTCTCTGAACATACCTCTGGGGTCATTCCCTTCATTCCTTCTCTTTTTTATGCAAAGAGAAACACTTTTACCATAACAGAGAAGCCCCTATTTACATCTCTGAGCCCGGATGGACACAAACCGAGGCTGTATGCTCCACCAGGCTCAGGGCAGAAATCATTCATGTAGTTACATAGCTATATATCACTACAAGCATGCAGACACCTATTAAACACTAGATAACCATGTTTATCTTTCCTATTCTCCTTCACAATACCCAGCTGTTCTCTCATCTCTTGTTAGGTCAAATATTCTCCAGTTTCATCTCCTATATCTCTCTTCAGACATTCTGTATCCTCCTCTTTTTTGCTTGTTAATTGTGATAAGGCAAAGGTTGTGTGTAGCTGGGTGACCATGACCTGATTTATGTTACAATCAACTAAACACTGAATACAGGGGAAAAAAAAAAAAAAAAAAGGCGTGGGAGACATAAGGCAAACATCAATAAGGTGGTTAAAGATAATTATAATAAATCCTGTAATACTTTTGAGTCATGGCCCAAAGTTTCCCAGCCGTGAGAAGAGACCAAAGGCATCCCGCCCCTGGCTCTGTTGCAGATCTTTGTTTTAAGGCTTTTGGGTTTTGTATACTTTTGTAAATTAATTCACAGTGGTCACTCAGATTCACGTAACACATCCTATCAAAGTCTTCACACTTGTGTCCCTGTGCTAATAATAAAAATCAATAGCAACTCGGTTCTGTAGCAACATATGATGGACAAAATCAACATCTGTTAATAAGCCAGAAAAAAAAAATAGTATTTGTAGTATTACTTTGTTTAGCAAGCTAGCAGCCTAATTTACTAAGCAAGTTAAAAGCGTGTACTATTCTTACAGAAGAGATTAGAGAAGCAAAAATGTGTTATGCTGCATTCCAGAACTCAGCCTGAGAATTACAGTCTGCTGCGAGTTCTGCGTTACAATCATCTGACACATGTTGGGGTTGCGATTGTGAAAGTTGCCCGTTTACAATTTTCATTGGCATTATCACAGCTAGTTGTTTTAAAAGCAACCCTTGAGCTTCCTGATGTTCGACTTGTTGCAAAATATTCTGAAGCCAATCAATCAAGTTAGTATTAAAGTTAGTGACTCTCTAGGACCCTGCAAGACTGTGGCAAGACTCCCGCACCCTGACTGCTTTAATAGCCATCTCATTCATTTGCAAACAGTTGTCCCTGGGATACCTTGCTTAGTCACAGAATCGGCACAGTTAATTTTCTCCAGCCAACTGTTCATAGTTAACAGCAATTCGCCGATCAAGGTTTTCAGTCAAGGCCACTACACATAGCTCACAAAAATCAGATAACCACATCATATACTGTATCAGTTAGTACTATACCAAGCAATGACTTCCAATCATGCAGTGTGAGTGTATAAGGCTCTGCCATCACTTCAAGAAGGGACATAGCAAATGTATTATGAATCCTCCCTTCCCGCACTGCTTTGCTTAACCCTTTAACAGCCTCGTATTGCACAGGCTGCCACTCTGCTGGTTGATTTGTCTGACAAAATACTGAACATGCCCTAGCGACTCCCAAAACCCATCACTTAAGTGTTTCCCACTTGCATTCCTGCCACCAATCCCTCAGACTCCCTTTCACCCTCCCCAAAATACAATCAATGCATCAGGAGAGACAAGGGGGTGGGGGAAAGGTCTAGCTCCTTTTCCGGATCTATAGGACCTGGATCAAAAGGTTTATCAGTGTCAATGGAATCATTGTCCGAGTTGTCCTGTTCCCATGCTTGGTCCTGTGTTGTGAGGGTCGCTGCAACCAGTGACAGAAGCTTTGGGGGCAGAGGAGGTGTGGACAGAATCGCCATCGCTGATGGTGTCTTGAGAAGAGTCGTGCTGTCGGTGGAATTTACAGCTTCCTCTGGTTTAGCACCGATAGTAGAATTAGTCCACACCTGGCAAAGAGTAGTCAGAATTTGCCACCAAGATGTTAAATGCATTCCCGACACGGAGTTCCCCTCCGCGGCAGCATCATACAATTGGCTGCTGACCGCTTTAATTTCTTTCAAAGTCTCTAAAGTTTCTTGGCTGCTCACCTGTCTCGATGCATACAGGCGTTATCCTCGGGGTTTAGGTTTGCCCGCCTGGTCCAGACAGCAAGACGATCGTTCAGCCAAGCCGTCTCCTCCGGAACGCAGCCCTCTTCCACGAGCTGTCTTTTTCCCGTCATTCTTCCAAGGCTTTGGAACACCACCATAGGGGTCACCATTTGAGGAGACTGAGGCACGGACTCCCTGATCTGATTAGAACACCCTTTATGAGTCCATATACGTCTCTTTCTGGGGACGAAGCCTGATTCCCCATTACGGATTTCCCACAGCTCACCTCTCAACTCCAGAGGGATTTCAGGCCGGCTCCTGCTTCCTTTCAGCGGATCATTCAAAGTTCTGTGGGATTCGCTGCATGTCGCTCAGATAGGCGATTCGAGAGCCCTTCACGTCAGATCCTTAAACGCATCACGTCGGGGTCACCAATTTGCGGCGAATGAAGAGACGGGACACAGCTTGATGCAAGCAAATGTCCCTTTATTAGTGATTTTCTTACAATTATATACGTTTCTACCTTCTACATATTACACACTGATTGGTTAAATCTTAAGCGTAAAAAACACTGATTGGTTGATATTTAAGGCACACCGTTAGAACAATAGGAACTTACTAGTTTATCTTGACATAGCAATAATTTCTATTCCAAAGTTGGGGAGTTTCTTTCTACGCGGCTTTCTTGATTACATATTGGCGCCATCGGTTCCCTTATCTGGCTACTTGTTTCTCTGTCCGTCTGGTTGCCTCCTCAACTGTGACGGCTCAGGGGTCTGCAGTTAGCTTGTTCCTTTGTTCCCAGGGCTTGTGCCCTACGAGTTCTAACAAGTCTCTATTCATCAGGCTATCAGTACTTGGACTCTTGTCCTTGAGGCCTTGTCCTACATTTGTCCATCGCAGAAACCCTCCTTTAAGCATGGAACCCAACCCATTAGCCTTTTCTCGTGCTCTTTCCCCTCGCCACTGAGAAGGAACCTGCACATGGTCTTCTATACCACATGACTGCTTCTGGCCTTTCAGCTTCTCCCAGAGACATGACCAAGCCACATGCCTGCTGCTGTCGTGTCATGTCCCCAAGAAAATGGACATGGCATCCCTATCTTCCTGGAGAAGGCCTAGGGGGTACAGTGGCCGAGGGACTGTCCCAGCCACGTTCCTGTGGCTGGCCTGGCACCTCCCAAGAATGAAATGACCTCACATCCCCCTTCACAGCCATGCACTTCCTTCTGCATTAGCAGTTTCTGTAAGCATAACTGAGTTCCTAACAGCATACTCCTCCATCACGATCCTTCTGGCCTGGGACCTGACCAGAGAAAAGCGTGTTTGTTTTATCAAATTTATCAAATATAATCCCTAGAAACCATTTGAGTGGAGAAATATTCTCAAATAAAATCCTATATTTGTATTGACATATTTTCTATATCCTCTCATTCCTTTTTTTCTATTTTTTATTATTTCCCTCAGCATAGTCTTTCTTCAAAAACCTTTCAAGGGGATGATTCATTGCATCATAGAGTAACTCATGCTTGAAGGGAGTCCTGAACAACAGTTTGTCTGGCTCACCTGCCTAGGACATAGTGAACTAGAGGAGGTTGCTCAAGACCTCCACCCAGTTTTGTACCATCCACAAAGGTGCCGAATGCGCACACAGTCATAGCATACAGGGGGATCAGAAAGATGTTCAACAGTGTTGGTCCAAGTGCTGGTCACTGAGGGATGCAGCTAGTAACTGCCTGCATGGAGGATTCTGTACCACTGATAACAGTGACTGAGAGGGGACATGACATCATTACAGGTAACACAACACCAACATCAACAATAATTACAGACCACAACCCAGGTCTGTAATGATTTCCATGATGACAGCTGTGCAGAAGAGCAATGGGTTCATGTTTGGAATAATATCCAGTCATCAGTTTGCACACTGCACCCTTGAGCTCCTGGTTCCTCATGCTGAGGGGGTTCACTGCTGGAGGCACCACTGAGTACAAGACTGACAACACCAGATCCAGGGACTGGGACGAGATGGAGGGGGGTTTCAGGTAGGCAAACGCGCCTGTGCTGACAAAGAGGGAGGCCACAGCCAGGTGAGGGAGGCACGTGGAAAAGGCTTTGTGACATTCCTGAGATGGGATCCTCAGCATGGCCCTGATGATCTGCACGTAGGACAGCATGATGAAAACAAAACAGGCAAAGGCTAAACAGGCACTAACCACAAGAACACTTTACTTTGAGCCTTTCAATTCTTTTCGCCATCCCATCATGGGGGGAGCTGTGTGGGGCTTAGCAGCAGGACAGTCATTATGGAAGGAATGTTGTGGGTTGATTTTTGAGACAGGTATCCAACATGATAGAATGAGCTGAAGGAATACTAAAACTAATCAAGAATGCCACCCTCCTCATCAGGAAAAAGGAGCTAAGTGACCTGCTGGGCCTTTCCATTACCATTTGAGTCTCTGTGGAGAGGTTTCTGTTAACTGGGAATCAGAAAATTCACTTTTCTTTCTCAGTGCTAAATGCCCAGGAAGCTTAGCATGCTCCCCTTCAGACGTAGATTTGCTCACATCAGAGAAAAAAATCTCATGGCCCATCACAAATTCAGTTCATTTCCCTTTGTGCATCGCTCTTGAAGAACATCTTCATTTCTCCTGTAGAACAGAGTTCAGCATCTCATGGCCAACTCAGTCTCGAGGTTAACATGGGGCACAGTCACAGGTTTGGAGCCAGGGAGGTGGAGGTACAGGGAAGCCTTTTCTGTTCCTGCACAGATTGAATGGATTTATTTTCTGCTTCCCTTCTCTTTGGTTTGGTTTAACTTCCTTCCACAGGTTTGGCACTTTTAGCACCTAAACTTCATGTCTCTTTTTTTTTCTACTTTTTAAAGTCCTGAAATTATGTAATTATACTGGAAGTTGCCAGTCAGGCTAATGAACATGATTCTGACAGCCTTTTAAAAATCATTCATGGTGCTGTGAGCATCCAGGGGGGAGCAGCGGCAGCACCAGCGTCCCCACCTTCTCTCCTGAGGCTGCTTACTAACTGTCTTATAACAGGTGAGAGTGACAGAGAGGTGTCCAGAGAACCTTCTCCAGATGGTTTCCAGGGGAATGCTAGAGAGAAAAAGGTCATTCACTGCCTCCTGCAGCATCATGTACTGAGAGTCGTGCTCCTACCCCTTGGCTCCTGACCATGCTAAATCCCTTTGGGCATGCCCTGAAGTGCTGAGAGAGTGGGGCAGCACAGACAGCACCAAAAGCAGCCACAGGCATCTGTCCAGCATGGCTGGGCTCACTGGAATGGGCTTCCTTCACCTTTGACAAATGCTGCCCGTGAGACAATCACCATGGAAGAAGTACTCTGCCAGTTTCCTATGAGCAAAGCTCTCCTGAACTGTGATCTTGCGAAACATTGAGACATCTGAGAATTGAAAAGAATAGTCTGTATGTTTGAGGACTTTGGAAACAAGCAGGACATGCTGGTATGTGGATAATCTGCCTGTGAAGGGTTGCTTTGAATTAAAGCATTTGTTTAAAATAGATGTTGGTATCTCACAGGTCTTGTTTGGTTTGTTTGTTGGTTTGTCCGTTGTTGGGGGGGGGGGGGGGTTGTTTGTTTTTTAAGAAACGCATTGCATTTTTCTGTGCATTTATAGAAGGAGTTAGATTAGAAAACAATTATGGTGACATTTCTCTCATGTGAACTCTAATTTTATCCGGGAAATTTTGAATGGCACCTCTGTGAGATAGATACAACCCAGAGGGAAAAGGCAGGAATACCTTGGAAAGAGAATCAAACTCTTAGGATGACATGCTTTTGTGAAATGAAAATTTTCTCTGGAGAAAACCACCCCGTGTTTTTCACTTGGCTGTTTTGAATGCTTTTATTACGTGTGTTCTAACCTGCTGTTCTCATCATTAATACGTCAGAGTTTAAGACGACTTCTCAAAGGGCGTTAGTGACAGCTGGAGAGACACAGCCAGCATCCTCAGTCTTCTGCCTGGAAGAGGATATTCGTTCCCCATGTCCAACTGAGATACTTCAACATCTTTCAGCTGAGTCTCTGCTTCGTAAGAGGCAATCTGCGGTTGCGGTGCTGCTCACTTGTAGATCACACCCTTCAAGTGTGCCCAGTGAGAAGTCTACGCTCTGGGAAAGGTGGGACACGCAAAGGGAAGGCTCCGTTCCTCAGACAACAAGAGCATCGCTCTGCTTCCACGAGAGCTTGCAGGGGACTGGGAAGCATTGCAGGGCTGGGATTGGAGCAAATGGGTCCTCGGTTGGTTTTGTAAGCTGTCGTAAATCCAGGAGACAGAGCAGAAATTTAAAATGATTCAGGACTCCAGAAGTTCTAAAAGCATGACCTACTCAGGAAAAACTGGGTGTTGTGGGGAGGTCACCCACTTTTAATCTCTTCTGTATGACTGAAAACTGCATGAGGCATTTTGACTGATTGCAAAAAATGTCTTTAAGCACCCTGAAAACTTGTGATGTATGCATCAGCTGCTGCTTATCTACCTACCTAAGATGTTCTGTGGATGCATCAATGTCACTGGATTCATTGGCAGATAGAACTGTGTTTTACTTCTGAGGAGATTCACATGTCACCATGCAAAAAGGAATGATTCAGATTGAAAAGAGTCTCCCAGATATTTGAGTGTGTGGACACAGCATCAGGGGATGAGCCCTTACATGTGAGGAGAGCTGGGATTCATGTCTTTCACTCAGGTCTAAGAATCAAGTCATACTCTGCCTTGCTTTGTTTTGATGGCTTCTCCTTACCCAGCCTTGCCTTGCTTTATCTTCCCCCTTTTCCTCCCCATCCTCATTTTCACCCTATCTCTTCTGCATGTTCTGATGTTAAATGCAGCTCTTAGAAGACCTGGACAAGGAGTGTAAGAAAGACTGTTCTTGAAGGGGCTAGTATATATCTATTTAATTCCTTTCTTCTCATCAGTCACCAGGTCTTCTATTTAATAAAATCACCTTTAAAAAGAAGTCAAGTTTCTTTTTTCCTGATGACAAAACCCAGTCATTGAGGCTCAAGGATTCCATTCTCCCCTCTCTTTACAAAGCTCCCTGCATCAAGCAACCCCTGTTAGATTCCCTAACATTCATGCAGGCCTTGGTCAACCTCACCTAATCCCGCAATCACGTGTATGCTGGTGTTTGGAGTCTTTCTCTAGGCTTGAAGCCTATGTGATGGTGGACAGGCCATCATCATCCTCTAAGAGCCTGTTGTTTGGATTGCTCTGTATAGGGAAAATGCCCCGAAGAAAAGGCTTGGAGAATCACACTGTTGGATCTGGATTCATTCTTGTGGGGTTTTCTGACCTGCCCGGCCTGCAGGGCCTGTGCTTCACAGTCCTCCTGGTAATCTACCTTGTGGTCCTCATAGGGAACAGCCTGACTGCTCTCATCACAGTGGTGGACTCAAGCCTTCACAGCCCCATGTATTTCTTTCTGAGGAACTCGTCCTTCCTGGAGACCTGCTACACATCGGTCACTCTGCCAAAAATGCTGGTGGGTTTCCTGAGGGAAGATGGCAGGATCTCCTTCCTTGGCTGTGCTGCCCAGCTGTATTTCCTGGTTTTGCTGGGCAGCATCGAATGCCTACTCCTGGCTGCCATGGCCTACGACCGCTACGTAGCCATATGTGACTCCCTGCACTATACCCTGACCATGAGCAGGGTGCTCTGCATCAGACTGGTGGTGGGGTCATGGGTGGCTGTCGTACCACTGCAAGTAGGACAGACCTACCAGGTGTTCACTTTACCCTTCTGTGCATCCCATGACCTTAACCACTTTTTCTGTGATGTCCCCCCTGCTAGAACTGGCTTGTGCAGACACTTTCTGGAACCATGTGATGCTGTACACCATCATCATGGTATTTGCAGTCCTTCCTGCCTCCTTCATATTTATTTCTTACATTGCAATTATCAGGGCAATTCTGAAAATGCCTTCAGTTCTGGGCAGACACAAAGCTTTCTCCACCTGCTCTTCACACCTCAGGGTCCCTGCAGCCCAGGGGGCTGTGTGCTGGGGCAGGGGCTCTGCCGCCTGCCAGGGGCAGCTCTCAGCCTGCCCAGGAGCTCCCGTGGGGCTGTGGGGAGAAGCTGTGGGTGGAAGGAGCAACCCTACTGAGGGCAAGGTCCTTGTGCTGGTGATCGGGTGCTGCATGGGTCAGAGGTACTCACAACTCCAGCTCAGGCCCAGGTCATTTCCAAGGGGACGTGTCATGAGCATGTTCATTGCAGGGGTTCCCTGCTTCACTCTGTGCTTTCCTGAATCTGTGTGTCCACTTCTCTGTGTCTTGGCTTGTTAGGAATGGAAACTCAGCTGTGGAGGTCAGACCAGGGGCACAGACTATTAAAGCATTACACAGGTTTACCAGGAATTTCAGCAAGTGCCTTCACTCCCCACTAGCTTCCACATCAAAATATCCTTTCCTTTTCCATCAGGGTTTGGGTGACCTGTTGTTCTTTCAGGCACGCAGACAGGGAGCAGCTGCAGGGCAGAGCTGGGCACACAGGGGCTGAGCTGGGCTCTGTGAGCGCTGGCAGGGAAGAACCATGGGGCCAGAGAAAGAGCTGCTGGCAGGGAAAGCTGCAGGATGGAGACATAGGGACAGAGGGGGCTTGGGGCAGTGGAGGAATGCTGAGGAGAACACTAACACAGGGTAGATAGGGGCACCACCCACTGTGCCCTACCATGCAGATGCCTTCCCTGAAAATACACAAGTTTTCTCTCTTCTATAAGCTATCACAGCCTTTAGCTCATAAGTTCCAGGCTCCTTGGTACCTCCTCATCCAGCAGAGCTGGGCAGCTGAGAAGGAGCTGGAGGGACACACCAGATTCCCTCACACTGCCCTAAGGCACAGACAGTGCCCTTGCCTCTCAGCACTCACTCTGCTCTCCCTGAGCACAGCACAAAAACCTGACCTGACTCTGGCCATGGACGTTGCTCAGCACGGGCAGAGCAGATGCTGACAGGCCCTTCTGCGCTGGGAGCAGTTGGGTCTGACCAAGTCCAAGGCCAGGAGTGGCCCCTGCCCCCACAGTTCCCATGAAGTCCCTGCTGCAGAGCAGGGCTCACTGCTGGGCAGCCAGCGGGCACAGCCCCTGCTCCTCACAGCACACTCGGCCAGCACTCAGCACAGCTCCAGCCACGGCTCTGAAGGGAGCTCTCCTAGGAACGGCAGAGGGGGGGACATGGGGCAGCGGGGTCGGATCTAAGAGAAAGGGCTTTACCTTGGCTCACGGTAGTCTTTCCTGACTTGTCACTATGTTTGCTTCATGAACAGGACCCTATGGTTGGAGGCAGCAGATGTCCAATACGAGTTGCATCACCCAGTTCCTCCTCCTGGCTTTTGGAGACACATGGGAGCTGCAGCTCTTGACCTTCTGGCTCTTTCTGGGCATCTACATGGCTGCCCTCCTGGCCAACAGCCTCATCATCACCACTGTAAGCTGTGACCACCACCTCTACACCCCCATGTCTTTTTTTCTTTTCAGTCTCTCACTGCTCGACCTGGGCTCCATCTCCACCACTCTACCCAAAGCCATGGCCAACTCCCTCTGGGACACCAGGGACATCACCTATGCAGGATGTGCTGCACAGCTCTTTCTATTTCTCTTTTCCCTTTCAGCAGAGCGCATGCATGTGCATCTTATCCCTATTTCCATAAGCATTCCGTTAGTTAATAGATACTGTAATGCTTGTTACTCCTCTCCCTCCTCCCTGCTGTTTGTGGACTATTTCTAACGCATGGTTTGTCTCTGTTGCTATTATTTTGCTTAATTTAGCGTAGCACAGAGACTCTGCAAGTGGAAAATGATTTCTTCTTTCTTGGGCCTTAACATATAGGATCCTGAATCATGTTAATAAACTAGAAGTATTGTGATTAGATTCTGCTGATGGATACAAGCTCCCCTCTTGCATATGTTTCAAAAAAGTAGTATATGGATGTATCTTTGGCAGGTGTTTAGAAGTTGAATTCACCTGGGGACAGAGCTGGAGATAATTTTCACAGAAAGCTCGTCGTTTGCACGGAGTACAGGGTTAGATTCTAGATTCTCCTCTAAATGTATAAGACTATTATTTCAGGACCAAATTGTACTTGTTAGGATGTATTTATATTATAATAAAAGAAATATATACTGTAATTGCAGGTGTTTGCCCTAGCTTCTAGATTTAAAGGACCAATTAAGCAACACACAAAATAATAACTTACTGAAGATTTCTTTAAGGAATAGTCAGTTCCAGCTATTTGCATTTTTAAGCTTCTTAGAAATGGTTGGGTGTATTTTGCAGATACCTTTCCACATTTTCACCTTTTATATGGAAAGATAAATTGTCTTAGAAACTCCTTCTAAGCCAGCTTTTTGGGCTGGAAAGTAGGTTTCTGGAGATATTCTGAGATGGGTTGTTTGTGGGGTTTTTTGTTTGTTTTTTATTTATTTATTTTTCTTTAAGTGAGAGAAAGAAACAACAAAGCATTTTAAGCTAGACAGTAACAAAAAATTGCACCGCAGTGTTCGCATAACACCTGTAATAGTTTGTACATATAGTACAGCAATGACTTGTGTGTTCGTAGGGAAGAGGCCAATACATTTTCTTTCTAAGCTATGTATTCTGGGTTTCAGTCTATAGCTTCTAAGCTAAGGAACTAATTTTTCATACCTTTCTGTTTCGGGGGTTTTTTTTTTTGTTTGTTTTTTTTCCCCCCACCCCGGAGGATTGCCTTATTTGCTAAATATGACACCTTATTCATCTCACAGCACCACTCCAAGTGCTCATATGGCTTCTTCCACCACAGAGCTTTCTATATAAATTTTTCCATTATGGTGCCCACACAAGCAAATGAAAAAAAAAAATCTACATTTTTGTATTCCTCAGGAAACGGAATCCTGGTTGTATTGAAGCCAGTGGTAAAACCTCTATAGATTTCCTGGGGTCAGGATAACATTTGTGGCCTTGACCACCGGTGCTTTTCTAGGTTGAACCATTTCTGTTACAACTTTCAGATGTTCAATCAACCACTTAGAATAGACTAGCCCTTTTGTATAAAATTGCATCAGAGAGAACAGAAAATTCAGAAAATAGTGCAGCAACTCAACTGTTTGCACCTTTTTGTCTCTTGGGGATCATGGCATTTTGCAAAATCACTCCTGCTCAGGGATAAATTGCTCAATTAACATATTCAAACAAATCAGAATCAAAGCTGTTTATTGATCTATTCATAGCAAGTAATTAAGTAGCCATCTGAACTATAGCTTTTGCTGCTTTTAGTTATGCATTTCCTGATAAGGTAAAGTCATATACAATTGTACTAATATATGTTCTGCTGCTAATAATAGCTTAAATAACTTTTTCGTATACAGTGTATGCTGCATCAAAATGCAGTGCTTGAGGGAAGTCTGCACATTAATAAACCTGTTTTGTTGTGGGGTTTTTTTGGCTTCATGCACAGTGGTTAAAGAATTCTCATTGCCGTGTACTTTGAGAGCCACACATGAAGAGCAGTTTGTACAGGCTAAGAATTCTCATTCTTCTATTATGAGTTTTAGACTTTGAGTCTTTATTCCTCCAGGTCCATGTCTTTTTTTTTTTTTTTTTTTTCTAATCATGGGCTTTCATCCGAGAAAAATAAGATGTACATCCCAGAGAACTGATTAAAATCATTTCCAACAATACATTGAGAGTGATTTTGCAGGTCACAAAGCCATTGACTTTCCACTCAGTCTGAAGGAAGCCAGTAATAAGATATTCCATGTAAATTAAATCATAAGGGACTTCTGAAAACATACCCAAAACCAAGAATCTTGTAAGACTATAGGGTAATCCAGGTTTGAAGGAACTGCAGTAGGCCATCTACTCCACTATTCTGCTCAAAGCTGGATGAACAGTCCTTGTCTAGTAGTAAGTAAAGACTATCTGAAATTCAATTTTCCTGCCTTACAGTTTTGGGTTTTTTGGGGGGTTTTGGTGGGGTTTTTTTATTATTATTATTTTGAACTTGCAGCCCAATATATTTAAATTATGTTTGGAGCTAGGGATCTGTTTACAGGCCGTAACAAAGGGTGATTAGAAAAACAAAATTAGTCAAAATAGTTTGGAGACTTTCTTAAGAAAGTGCAAAACCAGACACCTCTGTGAAAATACACTATGTTATCACAATAAACAATAAAGCTATAGGTACACTGTAAATTTCTGGGGAAGCCGTTTTCAAGCAGGGACCCTGCAGTTCGTGCGGTTGTCTCACAGTCTTTATGCCAGTTAACTACAGTCTAAGGAGATCTGTGTCCTGTTCCTGACTGATACAGATTTTGTCTATGATTTTAACAATTTATTTGATTTTATTATCATTATCTTTTTCAGTTAGGTCAACATGGGGCTGATGCTTCTTATTGTCTATATTGTCTGTTTAGAATCATGGAATCATGTAGGTTGGAAAAGACCTTTGAGATCATCAAGCCCAGCCATTAACCCAGCACGCCAAGCCCACCACTAACCATGTCGCTTAAGCGCAGCATCTATGTGTTTTCAAAACACCTCCAGGGATGGTGATTCTACCACCTCCCTGGGCAGCCCGTTCCAATGCTTGGGCACCCTTTCAGTGAAGAAATGTCTCCTAATATCCAATCTAAACCTCCCCTAGTGCAGCTTGAGGCCATTTGCTCTTGTCCTGTTGCTTGTTACCTGGGAGAAAAGAACAACCCCCCCTGCCTACAGCCTCTGTCAGGCAGCTGTAGGGAGTGAGAAGGTCCCCCCTGAGCACCCCCCCAGACTCAACACCCCCAGTGCCCTCAGATGCTCCCCATCAGCCTTGTGCCCCAGCCCCTTCCCCAGCCCCCTACTCGTCTCTGGACACGCTCCAGCCCCTCGGTGTCTCTCTTGCAGTGAGGGGCCGCAAGCTGAACGTGGCATTCCAGGTGCGGCCCCACCAGTGCCGGGTATAGGAGGACGGTCACTGCCCTGGTCCTGCTGGCCACACTGTTTCTGATACAGGCCAGGCTGCTGCTGGCCGTCTTGGCCACCTGGGCACACTGGGGGCTCGTGCCCAGCCGGCCACTGACCACCCCTCCAGGCCCTTTCCCACCAGCAGCAACCCAGCCCCTGCCCCCCGCCTGCAGCTGCCTGGGGCTGGTGTGACCCAGGGCAGGGCCCGGCACAGAGCCCTGTTGAACCCCATCCAAGTGGCCTCAGCCCCTCGGCCTGGCCTGCCCAGCCCCCTGCAGAGCCCCCTGCCCCCCCGGCAGATCGACGCTCCTGCCCAGCTTGGTGTCCTCTGCCAACTGACGGAGGGTGCGCTCCATCCCCTCGTCTGCGCCCTCGGTGAAGATGTTGAACAGGACTGGCCCCGCCACCAAGCCCTGGGGACACCCCCTGTGCCCGGCGCCAGCGGGATGTAGCTCCATTCCCCACCGCGCTCTGGGCTCGCTCCAGGCAGCTCCTAACCCCGCGCAGAGCGCCCGGCCCGGCCAGGAGCAGCCAGGTTCTCCGGGAGATGCTGTGGGAGACGGTGTCAGTGTCCAGGTAGACACCACCCACAGCATTTCCCTTGTCCACTGGGTGGCTCACCTTGTCGTAGAAGGAGATTTATTTAAATTTATTTATTTAGAGAATACATCTTGTGGAACAGGAATTCCTTTGTGAATATGCAGTTGTTAGCATGACTGAAGCTTGATCTTGGTAATCCAAGTAGCTATTACTGTCAATAAATGAATGAAATGATAAGCCTATGGATCATAATTGCAATTTAATAAGTGTACATGTATATGTAAATTAAAAAAATAATACCACTTCTTTTCTTTTTTGCTCTTTCACATTTACATTTCTCATATCCTCTTTTCTTCTTGTTTCCTTGGAAACTTCCATTTTGAGAAGATAACGATAGGTTCAGTATTAAGTATATGCAGAACGCTAGCTGTTTTCTGCATTCTCGATGCCCATCCAGTTTCCAGTTGGTATGGGAGGTGATGGAACATTTCCCTCATTTGCAGAAAGGAACTTACTTGGAGAACTTTCATGCCCACTGGTTAGTAAGAGGGGGAAAGGCAATGCAGGATATAGAATCACTTTGCTTTTATAGGAAGGATCTTTCCTTCTTTGCTGTAAGAAACAAAGTGATATAGAGGACAGCGATACAATATACTAATAGAATGTCGAAAGTTAGTTGACAAAATTATGTATCTTCATCCACCGTTGTCATTCGACTTCCTAGTAACTCCTGCCTGTGACCTCCTTGGTATGAAATTTTCCATGGGCCACTGATCTCAGTCTCTGAGGTGGGAAGGGAACGGCACGCTGGTTCTGCAATTCTTCCGTTCGCCCTGAGAACGAGACCCTGAAGGGAGGAGGGCTGCTGTTTTCAGCATATTTGTGAGTCTGTCATTTCCCAGAGCTGTAGGAGCTGTAACAAATAATCAGAGTGTGGGAGCTAAAAGCATAGATACAGAGAACAGAACAAGATCTGTTGGTGTTGTGTTCCCATTTTTATTCCTATTCGCTGTGCCTGCAGGCAGCATATGAAAAGCATAAAGCAGAGTTACTACAGGACATGAATTACTGTTTCAAGCCTGTTTGTCTTTGGAGGAAATCAGACCGCAGCTTCATGAATTCAGGAGTTTCACAAGTGAAATAGAAAAATTTATTTGCTGTTTGGTTGGTTTAGTTACAATAAAGCAATTATAATACCAGTAGTAAATAATATTTATGAGTAGATGGAGAAAAAACAAAGTTAAACATTGCAATATGGAAATATGCTATTTTTCCTAAGTAGCTATCCAAATCAGAACTTAATATATAAACTTTCACATTGCTATACAGGAACAGATCAAGAATGTTAGTTGCAGTTAAAATTCCTACTTAATAAGAATTTTTCAGAAAGAGTCTGAGAGAGGAGTGGGTTTTCTGCAGTCCTACACAGATGAACAGAAGCTGCTCCAAAACTTGCTCAAGCTTCAGCCTTCTATTCTCAGTGTTCTTTCACAAAACATGCCCATAAGCTTTCATGTATCTTGTCCAGCCTTAAGAAATTTATTGATCAAACCTTTCTTCTCTGTCAGTGTTCCAGAAAAGCTGATTTCAACTTCTAGTGATTTTTCAAGCAGAAGGGTAGCAGGAACAACGTACCTGCTCTGCTCTGATCTACATCCCCATGTCCTAGAAGTGGAAACCGACAGCTTTTCGAAATACCTTTTTTTCCTTAGTCATCGTCATGTTGCCACAGAACTGAAGCAGGCATTAATTCATAGGTTAAATGTTTCTCATGAAATAGGTATTCAGTCTCCTAGGTAAATGTTAGGTAGGTAAATGGTTAGTTAATAGGCCATTTTTTCTTGTCCATTGTTAATACACCCTTTAATCATGTCTTTGTTTCACTCTGCACCTTTGCTTGTCTCTTAGCAATTCGTTTGAGGTTTTTTGATACTGTGATCAGAGTCTCTTAGTTTCACCTTATCTTCATCATTCTTTGAGCTGGTGAACTGTATGTGGTGATTTTCCCAATTATCTTTGCTGTTGTGTAGGAATTAGACTTAATCCATTATCACTAAGTGAAAAAGGCTACACGTTGCTTTGGTGTTTGTTAGAAATAATAGTAGCTGGTAAGAGCTTTGTGGGTATTAGAAATCCTGTATGGAAAATGTAACTGCAGTGCTGTAAGCCCTAGTTTCTTTCCTGTGCTTTTTAAAGAAAAACCGGTGCATTTGTGTTTTAATTTTGCAGTTATAGCAGAATGTTCCAAACTGGCTGTTTCTCAGTCCCACTCTGCAAATGTGCTCGACCTATTACAGGTTAAGATTGACTATATTTATTTTTTAAAAGACAGATAGAGGAAGGCAATAATTACTCCACTGTTTGTGCTGAACCCTCTTTTATAAAACCTGTGTAAAACTATTCATGGTTATTGTTTTCACAGAAAGAGTCACAGACATTAATTCTTTATGAACCCAGGTTGTCTTGGGGAAAAGTCATCTTTCTTGCTGAATAACCGAAACAGATTAGTTTATTAATTTCTTAGACAAAATTAATCTATATGTTATGTCACTGCACATCTTGACAAGAATTTCTCTTTCACCCATATCCTAAATGCATTACACCTGAGTATTTTTTCTTACGCAAATTTGCAGTACCAATATCCGGTGTTTCTTTTTCCATTCCCATTCCTGAGATGAGTGTGTGTCATAAACAACTGTATGAAGAATCAAGCTAAATGTATGCGATTAGAAGAAGATGGTACGTTGCAACGCATAGAACAAAAGAATCACAACAAACCGCATTCCCTCCTGTGTTAGGGACTTCCTTGGCCTTTCCTTCCGTGCCCTGTCTTGCCTTAGGAGACAAGTGTTCAGCTACTGTTGAAGCATTGCCTGCCCTGTTTGCATTGATGAGATGATCCTGTTCATTTCTTGAAGCTGTGACTTTTACCGATTATCTGAAGGTTATGGTTAGGCTTCCCTAAATTCTGACCTGAGCTTTCCCAGCTGACAGCCTGGGGCATTGAGCTGTATCTTCTATATTAGATTTTACATCTGGAAAGCATTTCTGCTTCTCAGGAGCCTCTTTAAACAGTCTTTAGTTAATGTTTGGAGCTCAGAAGTAACTGGAACTGATTTGTAAGAACTACTTTTTGTTGTTAGTAACGTTATCAGATCCCAGCCCCTGTATGATACCTTCTTTTCATAGTGAGTTCATCAGATAAACCTCCAAAACACAGCAGAACGCATATGAACTTGAGAATGCATATGTAATTACTCACGTATGTGTGGCTGTTTGAGGTATGAAAGCCCAAAATACATCTTCTTCCAGGAGTATGTTTGAGTATGTTTTTTTAGTGTGCTTTTTATGTGTGTATGCTTGATGTTATTTATCAAATCAGACTGTTAAAATATTTCTCTGAATTGTCTCTGAAACAGAGTGCCTGAAATAGCTTCCCCTTTTCACCTTGTGAATAATTCTGCATGTCTCCCCTACTTCTCCACATTTTCTGTATAGTATAGCCCATTCTTTCCTTGAATCCCCTTCAATAATTTCATACTCTGCCTGCATACGTTTGCTAATGTTAAACTATGTCGCTTAGAGCAGCCAACATTGCCTAAGCGTGTACGAGGATGGAGTTTTACAAAAAGTTAGAGTATGCAGGAAGTATAACATATTTAGAATCAGGTTCGCTACCATCATTGCTATTATAATCTGGGGGAGTGCCTTGTCCCCTTGAACTTTTGTGCCTATATGTGCTTGTGATATAAGCCATTTGTACCTGTAGATTACTTTGTGGAAATAGGGGCGGGTGTGTGTGTGTGTGTGTGTGTAATATATATGTATATATTCCACATATATATATATATATATGTGGAAATCTATATAGGTATTTCTATAAAGGGGGTGGCCTCCAGGTAATGATCACTTCCTCTTGGAAGGGATTACTTCAACAAGATCCTTTTCCAATGTACCTCTTTAAATATTTTGTTATGTGAGATTTGCTCAATGTGAGAAGATGAAAAAGATTAATTTCCTATTTTCTGTAAGGTAGACATATTTTACTGCAAAGGCATATGGACAGTAACTTCTGTTGTCAAGGAATGTGTGTTGCCAGCAAAAATTATTCATGATCACTTCCTTAAATTGTTGGAATAAGGAGTGGGAAAAATATTTCACTTGATTAATAGGATTAGGAATAAGAAATCAAGAACCGTATTTTCTGGAAAAATGGATCTGCAGATTTAAAAAAGAAAAAGAAAGGATGCTTCCCATATCTACTAGTGGAAATTTAACTTTGTATCTGGGCATTTGTTGGCCTGTGCCATGATGAAGATGGAGCTGCTAACAAGATGCAAAAGACTGAAATGCAGTTCAGCATTTCAGAAGCAGCAGCTAAAGATTTGGAATCAGTTACCAATGTAGCTGTTAAACTATAGTGAGTTTCAGAAAGTGGCAGCTGATTAGTACACGCCGCTCTCTCTGTTACCCTAGAAAATACCCATTAGGCTGGTTTCTGTTGGAAGCATACCCCAACACCGCTTTGCAGAAATAGCTGGGATGTTTGGGTAGTCAGCATGGACTCTGTAAAGCAAACATAAACTCCACAACTCATCCTGGGGTTTCACCTACAGCTCGTTAAGGTCCTGTGCATTGCCCCAACAGCAATGATGAGGCTTGGTTTAAACTACGCGTATGCAATTAGGTATACGTGACTTATCGGATAGATCTTACTAACTCATAGGTTCAAGATATATTTAATATCTATCAAGCTTTTTTAAAATTACATGGCTCACAAAGCACTTACATAGATGAACAAATAGCTCTAATGAATCTATTTTACCGAGTTTAAATTGTAGCCACAAAAATATTTCTATTTTGGAACATGCTATACTACTAAACAGAATCTTTTCTCCCACCACCTTAAGAACTACTAATCTGCTTTGTGCTAACATTAGTCTATCTCAAAAGTTCTTTTTACATTTATCTCTTTCCCTTTTTCTCATTGCTCTTTGATGTTTTATTGTGTCTCTACCTCTGATATTTGTAACATATTCTGATTTCATATACACTTTTGTAACATCTTAGTAGTATTTACAGTGGTATTACTCTTGAACGACACAGAAGTAACAGATCAAAGCTTCTTTTCTTTTTAATCATCTGCCCCCTATGGCATAGACTGTGTTTTCATCATTCTTTGCAAAGCACTGTGTCAAGCAGCAAGAATGTTTGGAAGACATACTGAACCAATTTCCTTTCCGGAAAATCTGAAATTGCAAGCAGACAAAAAAAAAAAAATCAGACATATAAGATAATTCATCTGTGATGATGTTCTGCGCCACTGTGCCAATTTTTCACCCACAGATCTAAAAATATCTTAACACAATCTCCAAACGTTAGGGAGTTGGAACTGATGAAAGTTTTGTTTTGTTTGGATTGGGGGTTTTGGGTTTGTTTGTTTGAAGATTTCTGCACAAAGTCTGTTTGAATGTAGCGGTCCTGAGGAATTGAGAGGATTGCTGAACACAACTTGATGATCGATGCAGATCAACATTTACCATGCTAAGCAAAGAGCAAGCTTAATCTGACTGAACCAACTTCAACTTGACTCTTGCTCTGATTAGTACTGCCTATTGATTTGTGGCCTGATGGCCAACTCTTGCTCACAATCATGTTCAAGTACAAAAAATCTGTAACATCAGCAAGGCTTTGGGAACACAGGAAAAACCAAAGGATAAGGCGTGGTAACTAAAAGTCTGCCAAATTAGGTCCCTCCTCTGGTAAATTTAAGGTTTTATCCGGAGAAATTCTTCCTGGCATCCACTTAGCTCATTATTGAAGTGGAACAACTGAATGAATATGCAGCATCCCAACATCAACGTCTGCTGTTCTTTGGACTCACATGCAAATTTTGTATTGTACAGTAACACCTGGACAAAGACAGATAAAGCAGTTACTCATTATGTCAAATCACTTGGCATCCTCTGTGGTCTGACTGTTAGTGTTTTGTATTATATACGGATTCCAGTGAGCACAAGAAAAATAATAAGCATTTCCACTGTTTATAGTATGACTATTGTCAAGATCCATTTTTATTCAAAGTACTGCAACTATATGAACTAATGCTTAGAGAAAGAGAAAAGAGTTTGATTGTTTTTTGAATGTCATGCTAACTTTGGTAATCCTTTTATTATATGCCTTTTCATCAGGCCTTCACTGTATATCTATATTTTAAGAGAAAACATACACACAAAAAAATCCTGTCAATTCAGTCTATTAAAGGATTTTTTCTCTCCCGAACTTTGTAATCCTTGCTTGGAGTTCTGACAGAGGAATGGTAATAGGAGAGCTCCGCTTTGTCAAAGACTGAAAAACAGCAATGCTTGCTTGCTGACAAAATCTTGAATAAATAAGTTGAGCATAATCAAAAACAAATTTAAAATAATTTCTCTCCTACTGCAGGATATTATTTGAGATTTCTCTCAAATTAATTGCAGTGCAACACTATTGGCAGTAGCATGGAACTTACTGAAGTCCTATCTCCTGTATTAAGAGAAATGTTAATACAGTGAAAACTTCCTATACGATACCCTTGACCTCATGAAAGAGGAGGCAGAGACTTGCCGGGCCAACCCTGTCTGTAATGCGGTGGATTTCTCTGTCCTGCAGGGCAATGGGTGGGAGTGAGCCATCACCCCCCCGCCCCCGCCCCCATCCCCCCCGGGCAGCAGGCAGTGAGCAGCAGGAGCAAAGGCATCTGGAGGGGCAGGAGAGGAGCAGCAGCAAACTGCTCTCCCTGCCTGAAATCCTGAGGCTGCAGAGCAGGCACAGAGGCTCTGCAGAAGAGTTTTACTGCAGGTCGATGTTTGAGCGTATTCAGGTGAGAGAGTGGCTGGGGAAATGGTAGGTGAAGAACTAATCGCTTAGTAAAAAGGCTGCTTATTCCGTCTGACGTGCGGAATTAAACTCCGTAACCCAGGGTAAGTTATAAAGCGGGGGTGTTTATTGCGGTGCCGGGTGCAAGGGGGGTCGCTCCTCCTGACTTGCACACGTAGTTTTACTCACAATACATATTTACACAGTGAAGTTGGTTAGTTCTGCCCAAAGTCTACACCTACGAGCTAATTATCGGTTAGTTGCTTTCTCGCTTCAATTTAAAGGTAGAGTTCATTTTAAATTTACTCCCCATGCTCCCCGAGCGGGGGGATTCACTCTCTTCGGGGGGCCCATTTGAGTAGGAGGTCGGGATCTCCCCCTACCACAGTGATTGTACCCTGGTGTCCTTGAGCCTTACCCCTTCAGCAGCCTGTTTTCTTTCAGCAGCTCGCAGCCCTTGCCAGCAGGCTCCGTATTCCCACGCCGGTGGGCTCAGCTCCCCCTGCCCTGGCTGCCCCCCGAGGCGCTGAGCGGGCCGAGCCCCAGCCCTTCTCTGCAGGCAGGGAGGCTCCTGCCCGCCTGCCGACGGCTGCTGGCCCCGGGGCGGCTCCTGCCTGCGGCCCGGCTTTCGGGGGGCACCGCGCTGTCTCGCATCAAGTCCCCCCCTTTTCTTTTCCCTTAGCAAATTCTTTTGCTTAAACAATACCATTCTTAGTATGGATTCTGGTAAAATATTTCCCATCTTCTAGCCTTTGTCTTAGCCCTTGTTTCTTCCATTCTTCATAACTGCTATTGTTATTTTTTTTTCACATGCACAGAAAGCATCGTAACGTAATACAAATCAATAATTCTAATACAATAATTATGATAACTACAACAAAGGGCTGCTTCAGCCACATAAAATGAGGTAGGCAAGAAGTAAACTTTTCCCAGAGGTCAGAAAATCCAAAGGAAGTGTCATCTAGGGATACTTGATGTAGTATTTTGGGGGTTATCCAAATTTGTTGCAAATCCGTTTCAATACGTTTTTCTTGGTTAACATAGACACAGCAAGTTTGATTAATAACCATACACAATCCTCTTTCTTTTGCTAAAAGTCTGTTCAGACCCGTTCAGTTTTGAAGTACTACATTTCTTAATGAAGAAACTTTGTTGGACTCCCTGTACAGCGCCTATGGTGAGTTTTTCCATTTGTTCTATTGTGGCAGAAATATTTATTATTGCTTTTTCTAACTCACCCCTAATGAAGGAAGATACCATCTCGCAAAACTATGGAATACTGAGGGGCTTTTGGGTCATCAGGGGGTTATTAGTTCCTCATTTAACCAATTTCCATGGGGATCTCAAAACAACCAGTGGAGGATGCGAATGATTAAATATCCTGCCTTGGGGAACTGGTATCCTACCCCAGATTCACCTTGCCGTCAGTTAGGTAGTCTTTTCCTGGCCCTGCCATCTCCACATAACCACCATAATCCTTGATGTAAGCAGCTATAGGTCTGATTAGCGAGCATATCTAGATGCACTTTCCCACATTTCGGGGTAATACTATATTTTCCTTTTGTATTAGTTGGTGTTAGAATTGGCGGGCCACATACACTCCAATTCAGAGCAGTATAGTTTAAACTGAGCCATCCTGTCAGTGGAGCATTCATTCCCATCATTCCCTCTAATTATCGTAGAATTTCCTGATTTCTGTACTTCATATCAGGGTCCTGCCGTACTATCTGGAGATTTGTAACAACCAAATCCTTTATGATTAAATGGCCAGCTCCAATTTGCCTGTGATACCATTACACCATATAATGGAAATTCTCTACTACCTCTGGAAAATGCTGAACATACCCAGCAATCTGCCAGATTCAAAGCATTCGTTACATTATGGGTTAATTGTACAAACAGATTCTGGTCCCAAGAATGAGTTCCTACTGTACAGAACATTGTTAATATACAAACAATCAATGGTCTTTTCGTTGGATCCGAAGCCGCAGAGGTCTGGTAGGTGTTGATTTCCATTGTGACTTAGGGGCTGCCTTCGCTCTGGTGTGGCGGATCCAGGATGCTTGTTCCTTAACTCTGACTGCGGTATGGGATGTAAGCAGTATTTGGAAAGGACCTTCCCACTTCTGTTCCAGAGGTGAACCTGAAAGAGGTCTGACACATACATAATCTCCTGGCTCCATGTTATGCACAGGTCCATCAAGACCTGGAGCTCCAGTTCCTAAAACTACGTCTCGAAGCTGTTTCTGCATGCTTCTTCCATAATCAGTAAGTACTTCATTCTCAACTCGGGCTGACGCTCTGCTCCTGTTTGTATACTATAAGGTCTCCTATACAATATCTCAAAAGAACTTAGCCCTTCTTTAGCTCTGGGCTTGGTTCTAATTCTCAGGCGCGTCAGAGGCAATGACTGAGGCCAAGATAAACCAGCCTCCTGTCCAGGTTTTACAATTTGCGGCTTAATTAGGTGGTTCATTTTCCACTTGACCACTTGCTTGTGGATTATATGGGGTGTGTAACTGCCAGTCTATTCCTAAAAATTTAATAACTTGCAGAATGACTTTTTCAATGAAGTGTGGCCCCCAGTCTGATGAGATTACTGCTGGAACCCCAAATCTCTGTACTCTTTCTTGTAATAGTACTTTGGTTACTTCTTTAGCTTTGTTGGTTCGGCAAGGGCGTGCTTCGGGCCACCCTGAAAAGGCATCCTCAATACCTCCTGCATGACCAGCAGGTATTAGGACCCCCCTTTTGGGGTCGGTGAGCCTGGATTGCGATGACGGTGCCGCCTTGTCCCGCGGCCCCACGGGGATTTCAGGAGTTCACCTGGCTCCCGGCTCCCCCTTCAGCTCAGCTGCCCCCTGCCCCGCACCCGCCCCGCACCCGCCCCAGCGCCTCCGCGCCCCGCTGGGGTCTCCTGCATGTGCCCACATGCCGGGGGCGTCCGTGCCCTGGGGAGCCCGTCCCGGCGCGGGCACGGAGCGTCGCGTCGCAGAGCCCCCCGGAACGGCGAGCGCGGCTCGGGGAACGCCGGCCGAGGCGTCCCGGGGCAGGGGGGGCGCGGGGGCCCCCAGCCCCGCAGCGGGCTCGCTCCCGGGGCTCGCTCCCGGGGCTCGCTCCCCGTGCCCCGAGTAACCCCCCGGCGCCGGGCGAGGGGCTGCGAGGAGCCCGGGGGAGGGGTCGGGCCAGGGCCCCTTTCCCCGCGGGGCTCCGACCCCGGGGCGGGCAGCGGGGCCGGCGGCGGCGGCCCCTCCCTGTAGCGGGGCGGCTGCCGGCGGCGGGGCCGGGGCGGGGAGCGGAGCGGCCGCTGAGCGCCGCCGGGCCGCGGCCGCGCCGGGGCAGGTGAGCGGGGGCCGGGGCGGCGAGCGGCGGGCGCGGGGGAGAGCGCCGGGGGGGCGGCGGGGCCCGGGCCGGGCCGGGGAGCGGGGCTGGAGCCGCGCTGGGGGGCGCGGGGCTGCGCGGGGGGCCGGGGGCTGCGCTGCCGGGGGGCGGCCGCGGTGTGCCGGGAGCGCCGGGCGGTGCCGGCTGCCGGCACTGGGCTGCGGCCGCGCTGCCCGGGCCGTGCCGGGGGCTGGCGGCGCCGCGGGCCGGAGCGGCGGGGCCCGGGCTGCCGGCGCGGCGCGGGGGGCGCTTTGCTGCGGGGGGCGAGCCCGGCGCGGGCGTCGAGCGGGCCCGAGGGGGGGCTCCTTCCGCCGCGCCCCCGGGGGGGCGGCCCGGGGGTCCCGAGAGCCGGGGGGGCGGCGGCTGGCGCCTCCCCAGAGCCCCCCCGAGCCTGCCGCGGCCCCGCTCGCCCCGCGCCGCTGCCCCCGCTGCAGCATCTCCCCCGCAGCCGGGCCCGCAGCCCCCCCCGCCCCCGGCCCTGCCGTGACGGCTCAGCCGGGCCCGGTGCGCCGGGCGCTGCCTTGGCGCGGGTGCCGGTAGCCCCGGTGCGGGCAGGGAGCGGCGCCTGCGGAGCCCCCGCGGCAGGGGGGGGGTCGGCCGGGCACGGGGGGAAACTGCTCCGGGGGGGATTAGAGAGAACGGGCCCCTCACGGGAGCGCACATGCTGCAGGAGGCTTCTTTCTGGTAAAATGCAGCTGCATCGACGGTTCAAGGGTTTTGCTGTTCTGGGCTTTTTCAGATGCGCTCGTTCTGTGGTGGAACTTGGCAGTGAATAACCCACGTTGGGCGGAGGAGCTGTCCCAGGTTCGGCAGCTGCAGAATGAGCCCTCTGATCCTGCTGGAAACGCTGAGCAGAAGCCTGAGGAGGGGAGATGAAGTAACAGCGAGTTCTCAACGAAGCAAAAGCATGGAGTTTTGTCCTTGAAGTATGCCTTACCTACTCAGATTTTTTGGGATAGGATCACAAATTTTCATCCATTTGCTGTTTTCATCTCTGGAGTGCTTCTGGTTTTCTCCTGTGTTGCACAGCTGCACGCAGCTGGCTGGGGAGAGCTGGCTGGCCTCGTGTACGGAGTGCAGCACGCGTCCCTCCAGTCAGCCAGCCCCGTCCGCAGGCTGGTGCTGCATTCCGTCTTTTTCTGAAGGCTGGATGTTCAGCGGCCACAATTCATTTTCTCCCTTGTGAGTCAGGAAAGTGACATTGTACTCCTCTGGGAGTACATGGTGTCTTTGAAGGCATTATGCTTACTGCTTTAGACTATACGTTGTGTGCCATCCCACACTGATTCCTGGTGACTAAAACATGAAGGAACTAAAGTTCTACAAGAAAGTGGCTTGGGGTTTGGTTTTTTTTTTTGATAGATGCATTTGACACTCCTTCTTGTAGTCTGTCTTCATCGTGAGATCCTTGTTTAATTAAAAGTAGTAGTCAAATTCCAGAAGGGAAACTGAAACTAACTTGGATGTCAGGGACATGCTGATCTGGGGAGAGATGAGTACTGGAACAGCTGTGCGTATGTACCATAAGAAAACAGTGTTGTCCAGAGATTGCTATAGTAGTAGTATGAAGCCAAGAGGATGAGTGGCAATTAAGTTATTCCTGTGAGCTCACAGTGTGCCACAGGCAAATCTCAAGATGTTCCCTACTTTGGAGTTTGTTCCTCTCTCTGTTGGTGGTGATTAGTTGGAAAGAAAGCCTATAAAGTACATTAGAATAGAAAAGCCTCTATCCTGTCCTTTCACCCACATTTTGGGCACGTAATGCACAAAGATGAAAGATTTGGAAGGGGCAAAATAACTAGTTAACATTTATTAACTAATCCACAGAATCTCTCCAAACATGATACTGAAGCAAACAACTCAGGGGAAGGGTATGTGAGGGTGAGAATTAAGTTAAACAACTAACAAATAAAAAAAATAATTTGCAGTTGCATTAGCTAGGACCCTTCTTCTAGGTGATTTACATTTTTGCTGTGCCCAATTATACCGTATATACCAATAATTAATATCCTGGCTGCCAAAGTCTTCTAAAATTATTCTCAAATTTTTTGGTTTATGAGGCTTAGAAGTTCCTCTAGGAGGCCACACATCCATGGGTCCTCCTGTAGTACGAGTCAGGAATGGCCATTCCTCCTGGCACAAAATAATGAATTTTCATTTCAGCAAAGCCTGTGCCAGGGGTATCTTTTCCCAGTTCTCTAAAACCTCAGCAAGGGGTGCCTCCCTTTCAGTGCTGGGTGTACTTTCCATTCTTACCCAATTCATTACCTTCCTCACCAGTATGCGATTTTTTAAATTTAAACGCAAGAGCACTTTCAGGTCTGTGTCTGGAATTACCCATGTCCAAGTCTCATCAGGCGATCTCACCTAGTTGCTGGCAGCATTGGTTTGGTATAATCACAACTTTGGTGCAATTGGTTTGCTTTAATCGCCACTCAGAGCTGGGCCACCGCCCCAGCGAGTGGCAGAGAGCAAAGGGATACAGCACGGCTTAGATACACTTATCAAATCATTAGTCAATGTCCGAAGTTTTTAGAAGTTTCCTTTGGTCTTGTCAGTTCTGCAAATCCATCACCTGACCCTGTCCCAGCTGACTGATCTATTCGGTTCCAGTCTCTGCCTCGGTTCCAGGCTCCTCCTCGGATCGTGATCTCTGCCTGCTTTAACTCACACACTCCTTCAAGCACACTTAGTCTTTGAACAAGCAATTCCTATTCACATCTACTGATTTCTCTAGAAACACCTGCATTTCTGCAAGCACCTGTGTGCACAAATTGATCATCTGCTGTTTCTCTGTTCTCCCACTGATTAACTGGACTGGGTGTTAAACCAGCCTTGGATTAGGGCTATACTTGACGTGCGGAATTAGACTCTATAACTCGAAAGTTATAAAGTAGGTATGTTTATTGCGCGCAGATGCACGGGGGATCGCTCCTCCACAAGCGTGCATGCCCGAAGTGAGGAACCATCTCACATTTATACAATGAAACAAATGATATTCAGTTAATGCCTATACATATTTGTTACCTAAACCCCGCTTCGTATGTTAATTAGCTTATCAGTCCGTTGCCTGGAATGTGGTGGTCTTGCAGGTTTGTAGGTGATTCATGTCCTTGTGACCATCCGATCTTCTTCAGGTGATTGTGACCACCCAATCTTCTTCAGCAAGGAGACTTAGCACTCCCTCCCTCTAGATAGCATTTGAATGTCTCTCATCTTTTTCTCATTCTCTTTTAAATAGCCCCTTTGCTAGAGAAAGAAGGGCAGGCGTCTCCCCGTCTCCCCTTTGTTAGAGGAAGAGGGGTCTCCCCTTTGTTAGAGGAGGAGGGGCAGGCGTCTCCTCAAAACTGTAGTTGTCTCCTCAGAGCTGTGTGCCTATGTGACCAGACACCGCACCCATGACTAGTCACCATACCCACATTCCTCGAGCAGACACATACAATCACAATCGATGTCCATTATCCCCATTTCACACTATTTCTCCATATCGTACTGGGGACGAGGCCTGGTTCTGCTGCTTAGCTGCTTCAGCACTTTAAATTTCTGAATTCAAAACACATTTTCTTTAACAAGCAATAACATAACAATGGAGAACAATTAACAATGGTTTGGTCACTGCTGATGACAATTGCTGTTTCTAGTGTACATGTCACGTTTATGAAACCTGGATCTGCAGGAAGAAAAATGTTGTGTTTCATGTCCACAGATGAGCTCCCTGAGATGAGCATCCATGTTTTAACAAGCCTTTACATCAAAGGCTGTAAATGAGCGTCAGTCTGCACAACCAGCTGGGAATCTTGTGTTGTTCCAGGCACATCTTTTTGTCCCATTCAATACCTTGTCTGTGTGATTTGCCTTTTTGTCTGTCTTGTGCTCTCCTGCTAAAGACCTCATAGGCCTCAGTCTTCTGATACTGCTCCAGCTCCTGCATCTAATGCTCCTTATCTCTGTCTGCTCTCCAGGAGTTTCAGGGAGTTGCCTCCCCTTCAGGAGGAAGGGAAGAAAAACAACTTGCCAGATGACGTGCTGGTCCATTTCACCTGTGCAAACAGGAGAGGAGTGAAGAAACAATGAGAATGTACCTGAGATGCAAAGACACAGGATTTCTGGATAATATTGCTGTATTCTGGGGTGTGTGCGCCCCTTTTTTTTTTCAAATTCAAATCACTATTCTGTTCGCTCTTTTTTGTTAGATCTAGAAGTAGCCTGCTCCTAAGCTACTCAACTGAACTATCACCTACGCAGGCACTTCAGAATTGCCTTTCTGTGCCAGGATTAAATGCTGCCATTAAATGAACAGATCAAGCTTTAACGTTCAGACCTGTAACAGCAGGGTTCCAATACGCCCTTGTTTTCGTGCCCCACAGACAAAAAAGCACTACCATTCTACAACCACACACTTCGCCCATCTGACAGGCAAACAAAACATCATGGCTATTGGAGAGTAGCATAAAGGTAAAAGAGCCTAGGTGATATCAATTTAAGCTATCTACATTTAGGTTAAAAGAAAACTTCAGGCTAGAAAAAAAACCTATTTCACACGTGCATAATAGAATGAGCTTAACTGGAGAACTCTTTGGGGGGACCAATGAACTGAAAACCGTTTAAGGAGTGGTCACAACACTTGCTAAAGGGATCCTTTCCAGAAAAAAAAAAAAGTTGTTGAGCAAGATTTTCACCTAGTGAGTTTAAAATTCAATGGAAATAAGTATTCAATCAGAGTGAACATTAGTCACCGGGTATGCCTTTTATTTTTGTTATGTCATTGCAACAGTACATGTAATAGTTATAAATTTCATGCATTTGCAAACCTGTTTTGATGCTGCTGGGGACACAGTTAACATTCTAGATTGGGGTGCAAATTTAGTGATGCTGGGTTTGCGTTTCTTTTGGACACTGTATTCTTCCAGAAGACATTAATTCTTCTCTTCTGTCTCCAGCAATGTGCTGCTGACAGAGTACAGTAACTGAGTCAAAAACAACACAAGTTTTTCCTCAACTTGTGTTTTGGATGGATTGTTTTGAATCAGTAAGAAGGAGTTCTACTGTACTACCTGTAAGTAGATGTCCTAGGTTTTCTAGCACAGATCTATACAGTTCTTTAAATATTTCTTTATATTTATATATATGTATATATATTTCTTGTAAAACTTAAACAAGAAGAATGATTTTTAGGGGGTTTGCTCTATGACTATGACTATGACAGTCTTTTTCAAGGGGAGACTCGCTATTTGGTCAGTCCAGTCAGCTCAACGGTCCTTGTGCTCACCAAATAGCAAAGGAAGTAGCAGGACTGCAGGGCTGGAACAGGGGAAACACGAGACTTGCCCTTCAACTGTTATATCAGACAACTAGTTTGCTGTTGCTGCAGCTCAGACACACTTTTCCCCTGGATTGCAGGACACTCACCCACACATGGTAGTATACTATGACTCCACTACTTACTTCAGGAGAACAACTTCAGCTTCAACAAGAATGTTGGGCTGCTGTATTAGAGATGGGGGCTCCCAAGCAGCAGCGGCCTTCAGTGCCACAGTCGAAAAGGGCAGGAGAAACTGAAGGGAAGGAAGTACTCAGCAGCCTTTCCCTGACCTGCTATAGGCTAGACTCACCGTTTTACTCAAAAAAGGACAGATTCCCTGGGGATTTAAAAAGTAGGACACAGAATAGAGATTTGACCTCAATCTCCTTATTCCTAGGTTAAATATATATATATATGTCTCAGATATGATAAGAATATGTTAAAGGGTAGAGGGGCAGAATGTCTTACTCTCTTCCCTCCCTCTCCCAGCAGACAGCAACATCATTCTCGCTACAGATGTGTTACCAAATCAACTGTGTTACCTTGACACACATTTTCCTTTATGGTTAAGATGCTATGCATATGTGCCATTTTATAATATCTCTGTATAACTTACATTCTACAAGCTTAATGAAAAGGAACCCTTGTTTTTTGCATCATCCCACTTTTCATCCAGTCATCATAAAAACTTTTAAGCATTTTGTCCTTGAAGTATCTTCAAAAGTTTAAATGTCCTGATAAATTCATGTGATAGGCATTTGGCAAATATGCAAAGAAAACAGAAACACAGAGGCAATTGATGAAAATGCATCAAAAAATAATTGTCTTATATTTTAGGCCAGTACATCCTAGACCTAAATTCTTTTCTTCTCCAAAAGAATAAAGATTGTATTGATATTCAGATACTAAGTTAGAACAGATACGTGTTGCCATTTTAGACTTCTAAAGAGTGTGGAGATCTGTGGCTAAATGAATCTCCCCACTAGCAGAACAGTAGCAAAGATGCTGACTATGTGCTATTCATTATATAAACTAATACATTTGAACTGAGACTCTCACTGTTACATTCAAACTTGAACTTTGACTTGACCTAATCCCATATCAAATTGTAACAGTTTACCATCTATCCTTGGTCAGCCCAATGGAAGACTTCAAAGGATAGATTTAATAGCATATAGTTTGGCCTTGACATACAGAATGTATCTGTTCTTACTTAAAGAACAATAAAACCTTGTATTTCATTTCTCTTTTTTTTCTTGTTTTTTAACAGATGGAGGGCTGGTGTCTTTTTCCATTCTGTCTCCCCACCTGGATGCCTTAAATGTGATAATAAGGGAAGCACGAGGTGAGCCCTCCAAAAGCTCTGTTCAAGTTGGGATACAGTGAGAAAGGAAAGAAAATAGACTGATACCTATCTTGTGTCATGGCAAATTAAAGACATTTAAGGCTGCCATAGGAGAACGTGAAGCAGAAATCAGCACTGACTTCTGAATTAACGGTGGCAGAACATAACAGTGAAAGACTGGAGTGCACTGCACCCTCTCAAAGAAGTACAGATGCTCCATCAGTGACACCTAATTGAAAATAAACATTTTTGTCAGTCAGTTTGTGTGGCACATTTCAAAACAGAAAACTGCAAGTCTAAACATCACAGGAATCACTTTCTGGTTACTGTTCCTCCTGAGATCTCACCTGGCTGAGTTTACCACAGGAAAACCTTCTTTGGGAAATTCAAAGAACGTGTTTCACTCTCACTGCAAAATTAACTGTTTTGCTCTCTTCTGAATGAGCTTTTCATTATAATCCAGAGTTCAGAAGTTCTTTTGTGAAACATCTTAATACAGCCATGGCATTTTTTGTAACTCGTAGTAGTAGATTTGGTTAACATTTTTTAAGGGATGAAGGATTACTAAAATCACTTAGTCTGAGCTACTATCTGTTTAACACAGGGCAAAGGATTGAATCCCATAATTCCAAAAGGAGAATATGTTTCATTACTTTGAAAATGTAGTGGAGTAGTAGTATGATTATAACAAGGATCATACCAGTGCATGCTGACTTCTTTGTCTGCAAATGCTCTGCAGAGACAACTAAGGATGAGGTCTTCTCTTTTCACATCTCTGAAGTAACAAACATATTCAGTAGTGCTATAAAATAATAAATGGCGAACAGGTTTATTTTTAGTGGTCATTCAGAGTTTACTTAGGTCATTTACATATGTGGACTTCAAAGTCCCCTTGAATTGCAGAACAGTGAAGCAAAACCTCATCAGTGGTGCTTTTGTGTTAAGGTGATGCAAGAGCTTCAATCCCCAGTTACCTTTAACTTAAGACTTTCATCCTAGTGAGTCCTGACATTAAGAAACTTGGGGAAAGACATGATGGATGGCAGGATGACACAAAAGCAAAAGATTCATGCATATTAGTAATTTATCCCCATCCCTTCCTGGTGTTTGTACCCCTCAGTAGATATGAAAAAGCAATGTAATTCTCTTCCATCCTAGCAAAGGATGTTGGATGAGTCACCATGGACAAAAATGCATCATAATGTTGTCATGTCAATCAAAGCTTTGACAGACAATTCCAAGTAAATTGAGCAAAAATTTATGAAATTATGAACCAGTTTCTGCTCAATGAATCTCTGCATAACTCCTCTAATCATATTTGAGAATATTATTTACCAGGTGAACCAAAACAAAAGAAGAAATAGACAAAAATCAAATGCATCCAAACCAAATATATTTTTGTGTTTTCTGTAGCAAAGATAAAATCACTGCATTTTGTTTGGGTTGAAATGAATCATTTTGGTAACTTCCCCTCCCCCCCCCCCAAAAAAAAAAAAAAAAAAGAGCAGAGAAAATGAAAGTCTAATTTGTTACAAAAGTGCTGATGCCAACCTGCCCCATTGTCACCTCTGACTTCTATTCACAAATTGCAATGCTTGGGTAGATCACTTGGAATGGAACAGCCCTGTTTTCAGTCTCCCAGGACAGCACCCCAGCCCTGAAGCAATAAGGCTATTTGAGGTATGAATCTCTCCTAGTGACATTCTTCCACTTTGGGAAATAAGCATTTCCTAGACCAAAGGCTGAAACTTGAGTGAGTATCTTAAACACAAGACCGCATAATTATTTTATATAAAACATATCTAGCTTGAAAGCTGCAATGTAATCTCAGCTTCAAAATGCACTCTGGATAGGGAGTTACGTACTCTTCCGACATACAGGAAGGGCTTGATTTAAATCCCTGTCATTGGTTCCTCTGTAAGAGTCTGCACGACAACGCTTCCCTCAAGAGCAGCTCCGAGAAGCCAATTTTTCAGGAAATAGTGAGTGAGTGTGCATCTGCGTATGTGCTGCAACTTCTGAGCAGTAAAGAACTGGGAAAGGAGGATCTGAATGTGAAAACATCTGTCCTCTACCAGTACCTTGGGCACTCAGCTTGAGGCAAGCCAGCCAGCACCTAAACACCCAAATCCCCAACACTCACCTGAACCATGAGGGAATGGCACCTGCCAGTATTACAAAGTGGAAATCTTCAGAAAAGTGTTTGTTCATGGTAAGGGATGTTTCTACCTCCTTTTCTCTTATGGACGTCTCTCCTATTCACTAGCACGCTTTTACTGGTGTTCTTGTGGAAGTAAGCCTGTCTGCTTTGAGCTAAATCCTGCAATGATGCTGGGATCAGCACCAAACTGGGGGAAAGGAAGCATCCAAAAGCCCTTTACCGAAGATCTCAGCTGGTCTAAAAGACTCAGTCTGCAGCTCTTCCAAAGGAAATCTGTTTTCTTAACGATCTGTCCTTTTTCATCTGCAGCGAGAAAGTCAAGTGTGTTCTTGTACTCTATTTTAGTAAAATGGATGTGCAGTACTCACTTCATTATAACCACTGTGAGGATTAAAAGTAACTTGAGCGAATGGCCCCAACTCCTTGTAATTATCTTTTGAAGGCATTTGAAGACAAAAGAAGAAAAACCCAAAAAAAACCCCAAACTAGCTCCAGAACAGCAGTGCTTGCCAAGGGACCAGTGAGCAGCTGGCAGGGGCTGTGGGCGCAGCAGTCCCCCCATGAGCCTGGCTCTCCCACACGGTGTCCAGGGCCGATGGCAGGGTGGCGGGACCCATGGCACAGGGAGGGTGCAGAGGGCCTCAGAGAAGGAGCTCTTCCATGGATGTGTGCGGGGTAAGGCTGAAAGGCCTCTGATGCTGCCCGCCTATGGCGTCGCTCAGCCCACGGGCTTCTGCGCTGACACCCCTCAGTCTCCAGGGCTTCAACAGGTCCCTAGCGCCACTGAAAAGGCAAAAGGAGGGGGTACGGGACGAGCAGTCGGTTATTCTTTCTGGCCTGGGGCCTCTGAACCATACTCCCAGATGAGTGACCCAGCTGGCAGAGCCCCACCTCTGCCCAGGCCCTCCTGGGGGGCACAGCCCTTCCCAGCCCTGGGGCCCCCTTCCCTCTGAAGTCTCTCAGCTGTGTAGCTCCTTCCCCTGTTAACCCTTTCAGAGGTAACGCAACAGAGAAGCAAGAAGCTGAGAAGGTTAATTGAGAGCACAAATATTCTTTTAAAAACACACCTTCAAACCGTGACAGGTCCAGGCCTGTGAGAAGCTCCTGACTGCAGCTGTGTGCCCCCTTACTGCGCCGTGCCAGGGGGGCGCAGCCCGGCCTGAGGCCTTGGGCCAACCCAGTACCGAGCCCTCTTCCTTCTGGCGGAAGACTAAGACCTCTTGCTTAAAGCTTGCTTTTCTTTTGAAAACAGTTTGTAGCTCCTTTCTTACCTACTTGCTAGCAAAATTCCTCTTCTTCGTTGCCACAAACTGGCTGCAAGTGGAGTTCTCTGCAGACCCGACTCGTGGCACATCTCTACAGCTTTATGTAGACTCCCGTCAGTACAACCACTCGGCCCTGACCCCCGCTCTGGGCTCTTCTCAGCTTACTGAAAGGTCTTTCCACTACACCACTGGTCCCCACTGGAGTCAGTCGAGGCCTGTGGTTTATTGGTGGGACCTGGCTTTAAGTCCTGAATACACGTGAAGATTTATTAAATAAGCACACTGCTTTTCTGCAATGTGGCACAGAAGACTACAAGGTCAGCGAGTAGTCCAGCAATGACAGAAATTTCTTTATGCAGGCAAAGGCCCACAGCTACATTTTTGTAAATGCTCCTTGTGGAGAAGGAGGCTCAAACTGGGTACATCTCAAGGGGCGCTCAGATACATGGAGCCACTTCTAGCTAACAGGGGATACTCCTCTACCTCTCCCTCAAATCCCCCAGATACCTGTGAAATCACTTCTCCAGCACAGAAATAGGTCTGCCTTAAGCCACACCAGCCCGCTTGCCAAATTCACTGTGGTCAGAGCTCTGCAGTTCCGAGGAAAACCTGTAGCTTTTATGTAATAAAAAAGTAACTGACACTGTGTTTACCACATGCCTTCTCAGGTGATTTTTGCATCTGGATTGTTTCCAGTGTACATATATGGTTCATATATGTTTATAGCTTTATAAAGTTTTAAAAAGTTTGGCAGTCTCTCAGCCAGAGCTGTGATGAAGGTCTGGTGTGTGTTTATGGGGCCTGAGCTGTGTACCAAAATACTGGGAAGTTTCAAGTGCCTTAATGGACTTGCAGGTGGAGCTAAGTGGAAGCTGTAACCCAGGTGAGGAGGATTCCTTCCATGTGTTAAAAACAAAGTTTTCCTACAACAACAAACTCCTGACAGCCTCACTGCAACCACTTAATTCACCCGATTCCAGGCAGCACACTCCTGCAGAGCCCCACAGCTGTCTGAATGGACACGCAGGCTGTCATCCCTCAGTGCCACCCCAGATCTCACACACCCCTGGCCCCTCTACAGCCCGCGCTGCTTTGCACATGATGATAAGCCTGAGTTACAGGGCTGGCCCACTCTCTAGCCTCCAGCAGCCTCATGTGCCATTACCACAGTCTTCCTCTGCCAGGTGGGAGGGCCCTTGGCATCACTTAACCCTGGCCTTGCTGTGCCTGAATCGTGGAAGACTCCACTGGGGGGTGGGAGAATGGATCATCAGCAAGTGCCCATCTACTCTCGGATGCAGAATTTATGTTTAGTCTCAGCTTTGGTCCCACATCCCACCCCAAACATCCCTGGGCTACTTGTCAGTGGGTCCTCCTGCTCCCACCCTTGCTCTGTCCTTAGGCAAAATCATACACAGTGACACACTCTGCTCTGTGAGTACCTGGCAGTTGCATTAGAAGTCTTTTTCTGAAAAAAACTCACCTCGTATGTTTGTACCTTAGCCCCTATATGGGCTACACTACAGTAATATTGTGGCTCTACTGGTTTTACCACCTCACTATAAAGGCTCTTGAAACCTGATAAATAATTTTTGATGGTAGGCCATAGCTGGCTTCAAGCAGGCAGTCCAGCAAGCAGTGGGGATTTTGCATATACAGCTATTAAGGTAACACGAAAGGTCAACTTCTTTCCACGCTGCTACAGGAAGCAGTGAGGAGATAGAGACAGAACACATTTATGTAAGGAGTTAATTACAATTAATACAAAAGAGCATGGAATGTCTACTCCAAAGAATCTGTATTCAACACTGCCAGATCTAGGAATGCTGGACACTGTCGTTTTCGCTCCTTACAATACCTGAGCATCCATTTCAAACCCTTTCCTGACAATCTAATTTCCCCCTTGAAATTTTTGAATGTGTAGGCACCAGTTTTGTCTCCCCTCACCACCCTCAGAAAATGAAGCACAGCTATTTTTACTAGCATTACAAAACACCTTTCATTTAAATCAGACTTGTAAAAACAACGGAAGACCTTTATTGCTTTTTAACCTTATGCTGAGCATTGTTATTTCCCTTTTTGAGAAAACATCCTCTATGAATATATAGTTAGAATTCTTCCCACAAACTTATGAACTGATTGCAATCATAGAATTACTAGAAAACTGAAAATTTTTAAACAAATATTTTGAAAGGTAAACATACCTGATCTTTTATTAATGATGTACTAGCAGCTTCCTATAAAATAATAGCTATCATTTTGAAAAGACTAGATCCTCAAAATGCAAAGAAAATATATACCAGCTCAATGTCCATGCTCATACAAAGAGGAAGGTTTCAAGAATGTAATGAGAGAGATTGCGCTTATTGTTGCAAATAATTAAAGAATCAGAATTTGCTTTTGCACTATAAAGTACAAAGTTATTGGAAACAGACTATGAGTTTTCCCTGTTTCTTAAAGAGAGTTGAGAAAAGCTCCAAACCAAATCCAGTCTCAGCAACAGAGGCAGACGCTGAAACCAGCACCATGCTGACTCCCAGCACCCTGCTGTAAGCATTAGGAAGTTTCCCTCAGATAAAGAGGCAGAAATGTGCTAATTTCTGCCCTTCATAACACTAGCGGAGTCCTAGAATTACAGTTAAGGTGATGATACAACCTAGTCAGTCAATCATCTCATGTCTGTCCAGGTAATTATATTTTAACTGTTAAAGGGCTTTTGTAAAGGGAAATTGTCAGCCACGTGAATGCTTGGTTGATGCAGCACATACATTTACTATCTTAGGGTGATTAATGTAATTCCCAGCCCAGGGGAGGCCACATGATGAGTTCAATGCAACCCCTGGTATTTAAGAGCAACTGACCAAGAGAAATAATGCAGGACATACCCACACATATTTGTGGCAGATAAAGGGAGTTTAGAGAAGAATCTGTATAACTTCCACTACAGATAGCTCCTTAGCTTTGACTGAACAGACTGAGGCTGTTTTACTCCACAAGGCCTCCACAGGGCATTAACTTTGCTCCTAAATAATTTAGCTGGTCAGTGAACAAGGAACAAATGCTTTTCAGGACTTGTATGAAGGACCAGGAGATGAAGTGGCATGTGCTGGGTGGGGATTTCATATGCAGTTTACCACTTGACTTAGCATGTAGTGCTGCGCAATATGAACAGTGTTGCTGGTCCCGTTTCCCTGCCTTTAAAAGGAAGAGGGTACCTGGGACCTAGATATGAGTTCCTCCTCCTAAGGCCATAAGGCTCAATGTTTGAGAAATAGCTTAGGAACTTTGGAAGAAAGATGTACGAAATCATTATTGATCCCAAATGTTTTGTATACTCTGTTGCTGCACTCAATAAAACACTCAAATATAGAACATGTTTCTGCAAAGCCAGCATGCAGAAAATTCTCTATTGTCTCTTTCTACTCTATCAAGCAGTCCATGGAAATCTTTATAGAGTCCCTGGTCAATACTATTTAAAATATCAAGACTGATTTTACACTCCATATTCTTTGTAATTTCTCTTTCTCTCAAACAGGTAGTACACTTGTGGGAAGAATGCCTTCCCTTCATAATTATAACACACAAAGCTTCAGGCATGCACATTTCAGGTGAAGGCCTAAAATTCTGAAGGAACTCAT
Source organism: Falco rusticolus (assembly GCF_015220075.1). Classification (NCBI taxonomy): domain Eukaryota; kingdom Metazoa; phylum Chordata; class Aves; order Falconiformes; family Falconidae; genus Falco; species Falco rusticolus. Next base: position 21,178 of record NW_023618236.1, on the reverse strand, counting down.
TATCCTTCCAACACAAAAAGACTTTCCTGGGGACCACTGCTTTTCTGTGAAAGGATATGTATTTTGTTTCCTTTCAATGTTACAGTAAAAGATAATGTCATGACCACCTCATAGACTTACTGGTAATCCATTTCATAAAAAATCAAATCCACCCAACGTATAAGCATGTGGCGATGGAGGGAAGACACAGTCACTCAATATGAGTGATCAGCAGACTTCGTTTATTGTGCCTTACAGTCACCTTTTATGCCTTGTTATAATTAGCTCATACGTATTACAAAAGTTAAACTCATTATTGGTTAGTTGCCTAAATACCAAGCCCGCCCCTAGTTTCTCTTCTGTAGTTTTCTGTTCCCACCTGCAACATTCTTTTCCCACCGCAGTCTTCCTGTTATTGTGTAACTTTTGCTTTACTTCAGATAAGCTGAGAGTGATGTGCATTTTTGTCCAGCCAGCTGGACTATGTCTATGTGACCCTTTTCAGCTAGCCAGTTACCCACATAAGCATACATTTATTATAATACAAGAACCCATACAGGGTAGCCTAGAAGCAAACTGGTTCCAATTTGTCCCTCCCAATCATTCAGCTTCCACTGCATGTCTCTTGGAGTCATGGGGCAAGCCAAGTGCATCTTGACAGCCCTGGAAATTTTTCTAAACCAGTTCATCATATTCCCCCAACACTTCTGATTACAAAGTTAATAGCTTGAAATGGACATTCTGGAGTTAACCCTGTGACCTGCTTAGCAGAAGAGCAGCAAAGTGTGGTGCAAGTGCCATGCTGAGAGTGACAACACCTAGTGATGCTTGAGGCTCCAGTACTAGAAGCAATGCCAGAAAATGGAGGTAATTGAGGGGATTTCATTTCTGCTTTCGGCCTGCGTAAGTTTGCTTTCCATAACTGACTTTCACATGCAACTTATGATGTGTATTTCTCAATAGGAAAATACCAGTGATGAGGGGCAATGGTGGAGCTTGATCAGGTATATGGCTAATTCTCTACTGTCTGAAGGCAGAAGGGAATTTCTCAGAGAGTGTAGGGCTCTTAGGACAAAACATGTATTGAGAGCTGCCCAACAACTACTTTTGGCCAGTACCTGAATGATTCACATCCACTCCAGTAACAGATGACATTAAAGTATTATGGGCCAGGGAAAAATATTTATTTCTTAGATAAAAAGGGGCTTTAAAATTTCCTTCTGAAAAGAAACACCACTGCCACCCTGACCCCTGTTTAAAAAAAGGGATGTACACTCCGCAGGTTTAGCCAGCTCACCACAGGCTCGAATGAGCAACACTGGCACAGCAAAGGGGGCAGGAACACGTAACTAGGGCGCAGCAAAAGGAAGCGGGACTGTGCTACTGACCCCATGAACCCATTAGATTAACTTTGTTGTAAAGCGACTCTACTCTCTGATATCCAGGCTATCTATAGAAACATGTGAGACAGGAATCAACTGAATGAGTCTCATTCTCCAAGAGTAAGACTTGACAGGTCTGAATGTGGGTTTTAAATGCCTGAAAAAGGAAGAAAAGAGATTCTGGTGATGAAAACTTTTTGCAGAACAAAAAGATTCCAACCTGAATCCACATTGTGTAAAGCATTAAGGACATCTTTTTATCTTTGGAAATTATTTTACAGTTAACTGAATAACAACTCTGAAAACAAAGCCTCTTTTTATTCTCTCTCCTTGCATTTGCAATGAGAAGGATTTCAAGAACTGTATTTGATCCATTAGGTTGAGGAACTCACAGCACTGTACATTGGTTTAGTGTACTAAATTTAGTTGACTTCTGTCTCTTTCAATTACCCCTCTAAAAAGGACAGGTGAAAAATGTCTCCCTTTATATCATTTTGTTTGCTGTTAATTCTTCTCTTCTGGTGCTTGCTTGTTTTTTAGGGTAGGCAGAACAGAACAGCTTAAGGTGGAAAATAGCCCTATAAAAAGCTCTTTTGCTGCACTTGAGCTTGTAGAGTCTTCCATTTCATATTTATATCTCATCAGTAAAGTGTCAGGATTGCTGATAAGAACAGAAAAGTCAGATGGAGAATGGACTGAATCTTAACTTTGGTAAAATAGGCTAATTGTAAGAAATCCTGAATGTAAAAATAAATTCCCATGCATGCTATCCTCATCATTAATGGGAAGCAAAACTAAATACAAGTTTTACATAATTAATCCACTGACTTGTCCATTTCTTCCACAGCAAAGAACTGTAGAGGAATAGTATGCCCTAATTCTTAGAACTGTGCTCCACATCAGAGGTGCTCTTAGACATTTCAGAAACAGTTTACATTGCATTTGGTATCACTTATGTGTATGCCCTCTGTAGGCTATGTGCTACTCTTAACACCCCTCGACCTCTCAAAAGGAGCTAGAAAGTAGGCATGAATTCTGGGGCAGGTCTTGAACTCAACTTTTTCTTTGCAAAGGATACAACAGTGAGAGGCAAAAGGTTTCCGACCATCAAATGGTAATCAAATACTTTGATGAGGAGGAAGCAAAAATATTAATGTATTTTAGTGATCCGTTTAAATTTCCAGAACAGTAATTGTTGAATTTGACTGCTCTCAAAAACCTTGTTCTGAAAACAGAAAGATGCAGCAATGATTTGTTCTGAGTTTCTTCAGAGTCTGAATGATCAAAGACATATCAAAGTTTAATTCCTCCACCTTTTTTCAGTGTTAGGACTGGGCTGATACTCCACAGGGACCAAAACCAAACAAAACCCCCTACCCAAAACAACAACAAACAAAATACAACAACAAAACATTTTAGCCCCTGTCAAGCTGCAAAACCCAGCTGACCCACAGTGATCTAGTGGGTTCCCCAGTACCTGTGCAGGAGTCTTACTTCTGGTCCCAGGGCTCTGAACACTGCAAGCACGGATCTGATTAGACATCAGTTGTATGATCACAAGTGCATCAACTAGCAGTTAACATTGTCTGCACTTAAAGGGGGAAGAAATCAGATTGAATACTAACAGAGATGATGGGAAGACCCAAGGTGGATGGCTCTGTCTTGTTTTGTGGTGAAGAGGAAGCAACAAGGCAACCATTGTTGTAGGAAAGGCCCACACCTTGGAACTTCAACCCTAGGCAAGAATCAGAGAGCCTGTCCAGGAAAGCAATTCCATTTCCTCAGCTCTAAGGACAACGCTCTGGTGTGCCCTGGCCTGTTTCAATGCCTGCCAGTGCCTCAGGTCTGCTATGGCTCTCTCACTTTCAGTGCTCTTCAGGGCAATGTCAATTTCAATAAAGCTAATAATTAGCTTAATGAGGCTAAATAATTAGTCTAATAAAGCTAAACTACTGGTTGAAATAACCAAAAAATTCTCTTGGAAGGCAGAAGGAAGAAGTATATTGACATGAAGTAAGCAAAATACCTGATAAAAGAAAATTCACTTCACCATCAGCACTCAACATCTCACATTCTCGTACACGAGGTACTATGCACATGGGTAAGAAGACAACCACCTCTTGAAAGAGCTTAAAACAAAGCCAACAGGCAAAAACTGTGAAGAACACAGCACAAACATGACACATTTCAATACATTTGTTTCTCATGCCTGTGGCTCCTCATTGCCTTGCTCACAGTACCTTTAATTTCGGAATGTCAAGTTCAAGCATAAGTTCTGTGGGTTAGCTTAAGAGTTACAGTCTTGCAGCATGCAATTTCATTAACAAATTGCTCATGCTTTGTTAGGGCCTCTCTTGCAATTTTGCTTCTATCACTGCTCTTAAAGATAATTCAGCAGTGTGCTAAACAGCCAAAAATATCATCATCTTTCTTGCAGGCAAGGGGTATATTTTTAAAGGAACATAAACCTGATTTTCAGTGATACTGGATAACTGCAGCTCTTACTGGCTTCAAATGATATCTTGGGCACTACCACCTCAGAAAAGTCAAGCTTTCCATAGAAACAATGGAATTCATCTCCAAAACAGAATAGTTTCCACACAGAGTAAAAAGTATTCTGATCAGATTTAAAGAAAACCTTGTGTTGCACTTACACTAGTGCGGCGAATGAAGAGACGGGACGCAGCTTGATGCAAGCAAGTGTCCATTTATTAGTGATTTTCTTACAATTATATATGTTTCTACCTTCTACATATTACACACTGATTTAACCAATCTTAAGCATAAAAAACACTGATTGGTTAATATTTAAGGCACACCGTTAGAACAATAGGAACTTACTAGTTTATCTTGACCTAGCAATAATTTTTATTCCAAGGTTAGGGAGTTTCTTTCTACGTGGCTTTCTTGATTACATATCGGCGCCATCTGTTCCCTTATCTGGCTACTTGTTTCTCTGTCCGTCTGCTTGCCTCCTCAACTGTGACGGCTCAGGGGTCTGCAGTTAGCTGGTTCCTTTGCTCCCAGGGCTTGTGCCCTACAAGTTCTAACAAGTCTCTGTTCATCAGGCTATCAGTACTTGGACTCTTGTCCTTGAGGCCTTGTCCTACATCTCCCCCTTCCTGTTGCACAAAAAGAACCCCTGAAATCGAGCAAAAACAAGGCACAAGTAATAGAACAAATAAAAAACCAACTAAGACATATTATCAATGTCAAAATAACCCACTGTCTTTGTTCCGTACAATTTTACAATTTCCCCTTTTTGTTTTTGAACAGCTAGTACCAGGTTTGCCATGTTCTGCAGGGCCCTTGCAAACATGACAGCAACCAAGGTAATAGCAAACAAACAATACTGCCAATTGAGTGAATGGATGCCAAAAAAGGCTGAAATTTTCTCAGATTTTGATAACATGTTGCTGCAATGGGGCGCCTAAAATGCACGCAGCACATACCATCAAAATCCTCACAGCCATGTCCTTGAACCAACAACAAAAAGCAGTGGCAATTTTGACTCACATTCTTAACTGCCTACCAAACAAGGTGATTTAACTCTTTAATGCTTTCCCTGCTGTTACTCTGGATAAGAGCAGAACCGCTGCGACACGTTCCCATCATAGCCTCCTACTACATTAGCATCCACAGAAAGACAATTATCGACATTCAAAGTGTAAACAATATCAGCTTCTTTTGGATTAACATTATACATAGGTGGAAGGGCACACCAAACAAGAACTGGTTCAGTCAAAAAGTTCGAAACATCGCATGCCTTCTCTGAACATACCTCTGGGGTCATTCCCTTCATTCCTTCTCTTTTTTATGCAAAGAGAAACACTTTTACCATAACAGAGAAGCCCCTATTTACATCTCTGAGCCCGGACACAAACCGCAGCTGTATGCGCCAGCAGGCTCAGGGCAGAAATCGTTCATGTAGTTACATAGCTATATATCACTACAAGCATGCAGACACCTATTAGACACTAGATAACCATGTTTATCTTTCCTAGTCTCCTTCACAATACCTAGCTGTTCTCTCATCTCTTGTTAGGTCAAATATTCTCCAGTTTCCTCTCCTATCTCTCTCTTCAGACATTCTCTATCCTCCTCTTTTTTGCTTGTTAATTGCAACAAGGCAAAGGGTGTGTGTAGCTGGGTGACCATGACCTGCTTTAAGTTACAATCAACTAAACACCGAATACAGGAAAAAAAAAAAAAGCATGGGAGACATAAGGCAAACATCAATATGGTGGTTAAAGTAATTATAATAAAAGCTGTAATACTTTTGAGTCATGGCCCAAAGTTTCCCAGCCGTGAGAAGAGACCAAAGGCATCCCGCCCCTGGCTCTGTTGCAGATCTTTGTTTTAAGGCTTTTAAGTTTTGTATACTTTTGTAAATTAATTCACAGTGGTCACTCAGATTCACATAACACATCCTATCAAAGTCTTCACACTTGTGTCCCTGTGCTAATAATGAAAATCAATAGCAACTCGGTTCTGTAGCAACATATGATGGACAGAATCAACATCTGTTAATAAGCCAGAAAAAAAATATAGTATTTGTAGTATTACTTTGTTTAGCAAGCTAGCAGCCTAATTTACTAAGCTAGTTAAAAGCGTGTACTATTCTTACAGAAGAGATTAGAGAAGCAAAAATGTGTTATGCTGCATTCCAGAACTCAGCCTGAGAATTACAGTCTGCTGTGAGTTCTGCGTTACAATCATTTGACACATGTTGGGGTTGCGATTGTGAAAGTTGCCCGTTTACAATTTTCATTGGCATTATCACAGCTAGTTGTTTTAAAAGCAACCCTTGAGCTTCCTGATGTTCGACTTGTTGCAAAATATTCTGAAGCCAATCAATCAAGTTAGTATTAAAGTTAGTGACTCTCTAGGACCCTGCAAGACTGTGGCAAGACTCCCCCATCCTGACTGCCTTAATAGCCGTCTCATTCATTTGCAAACAGCTGTCCCTGGCATACCTTGCCTGAGTCACAGAATCGGCACAGTTAATTGCTCCAGCCAACTGCTCATAGTTAACAGCAATTCCCCGATTAAGGTTTTCAGTCAAGGCCACTACACATAGCTCACAAAAATCAAATAACCACATCATATACTGTATCAGTTAGTACCATACAAAGCAATGACTTCCAATCATGCAGTGTGAGCGTATAAGGCTCTGCCATCACTTCAGGAAGGGACACAGCAAATGTATTATAAATCCTCCCTTCCCGCACTGCTTTGCTTAACCCTTTAACAGCCTCGTATTGCACAGGCTGCCGCTCTGCAGGTTGATTTGTCTGACAAAATACTGAACATGCCCTAGCGACTCCCAAAACCCATCACTGAAGTGTTTCCCACTTGCATTCCTGCCACCAGTCCCTCAGACCCCCTTTCTCCCTCCCCCAAAATACAATCAATGCATCAGGAGAGACGAGGGGGTGGGGGAAAGGTCTAGCTCCTTTTCCAGATCTATAGGACCTGGATCAAAAGGTTTCTCAGTGTCAATGGAATCATTGTCCGAGTTGTCCTGTTCCCGTGCTTGGTCCTGTGTTGTGAGGGTCGCTGCAGTCAGTGACAGAAGCTTTGGGGGCAGAGGAGGTGTGGACAGAATCACCATCGCTGACGGTGTCTTGAGAAGAGTCGTGCTGTCGGTGGAATTTACAGCTTCCTCTGGTTTAGCACCGTTAGTAGAATTAGTCCACACTTGGCAAAGAGGAGTCAGAATTTGCCACCAAGGTGCTAAATGCATTCCCAACGCAGAGTTCCCCTCTGCAGCAGCATCATACAATTGTCTGCTGACCGCTTTAATTTCTTTCAAAGTCTCTAAAGTTTCTTGGCTGCTCGCCTGTCTCAATGAGTACAGGTTTCTAAAGCTTCTTAAAATTTCTTCAAATATTTAAAATCTCTAAGGTTTCTTGGCTGCTCACCTGTCTCGATGAATACAGGTGTTATCCTCGGAGTTTAGGTTGTCCGCCTGGTCCAGACAGCAAGACGATCGTTCAGCCAAGCCGTCTCCTCCGGAACGCAGCCCTCTCCCATGAGCTGTCTTTTTTCCGTCCTTATTCTTCCAAGGCTTGGGAACACCACCATAGGGGTCACCATTTGAGGAGACTGAGGCACGGACTCCCTGATCTGACTAGAAGACCCTTTATGAGTCCATATACGTCTCTTTCTGGGGACGAAGCCTGATTCCCCGTTACAGATTTCCCACATCTCACCTCTCACCTCCGGAGGGATTTCAGGCCGGCTCCTGCTTCCTTTCAGCAGATCATTCAAAGTTCTGTGGGATTCGCTGCATGTCGCTCAGATAGGCGATTCGAGAGCCCTTCACGTTAGATCCTTAAACGCATCACGTTGGGGTCACCAATTTGCGGCGAATGAGGAGACGGGACGCAGCTTGATGCAAGCAAGTGTCCATTTATTAGTGATTTTCTTACAATTATATATGTTTCTACCTTCTACATATTACACACTGATTGGTTAAATCTTAAGCATAAAAAACACTGATTGGTTAAATATTTAAGGCACACCGTTAGAACAATAGGAACTTACTAGTTTATCTTGACCTAGCAATAATTTTTATTCCAAGGTTAGGGAGTTTCTTTCTACGCGGCTTTCTTGATTACATATCGGCGCCATCCGTTCCCTTATCTGGCTACTTGTTTCTCTGTCCGTCTGCTTGCCTCCTCAACTGTGACGGCTCAGGGGTCTGCAGTTAGCTGGTTCCTTTGCTCCCAGGGCTTGTGCCCTACAAGTTCTAACAAGTCTCTATTCATCAGGCTATCAGTACTTGGACTCTTGTCCTTGAGGCCTTGTCCTACACACTAGAAATGGATGACAAGTTTCAAAGCTATTTTTAGGAGGTCTTTGACTTGAGGAAAGGAAATAAGCAATCAGTGAGGTAACTCACTGCCACACATGGAACCAGCTAATGTATGAAGATAACAGAGGCAAAAAATGTTGTCAGTCTCTAAAGTGGTATATCAAGTAACTTTTGGACTGGATAAGAGAGTTTTAAATTCCACCTCATCCCAGGTTTGACAACACTGATTAAAATAACCCCAAATCCTACAAATTACTGATCACCAGCTCCATCGGTGACAAAAGGAACTAGTTGTTAGACCATGTCCAGATATTTTCAGCACCATGTTGTCTTCTGAATGTGGTGCCGTTTACTCTATACCTTTCAGTATGGCTATCACCAAGCATTATTAGAAGTGAGTCAGGGACTGCACATTTGCTAGTGCAGATCCACGTTCACCATTCCAAAGAAAACATGTCCATAATGACAGATTAGTGAGAATGCAGGAATAAAGGCATTTTTATAGATATATCTGTTTTCAGAAAGGAATTCAGTTTATTAATAAGACTATTTTTGTTGAAGTTTAGCAGCAGATAGACAAAATTAGCTGGAGGGTTACTTACTTTCAAGTAGATCCAGTGTTCCACTCCTCTCCTGGCAGAAAAGAAAAGTACCTTCAGGTTTTCAAGGCACAGATTGTGTAGTTCTTGTGGTATGAACTAATTTCTTTTAACATTCAGCTGTGCAACTCACCAGTTCCAAGGACTGCGTGTTATAGTTTGCATTCTGAACAAAGCTAAGTACCTTCCCTTCCAGGGCTCTTTTGTCTTCTAAATGCATCCTCCTTGGTTGTATTTCATGTTACTGTGTTCTCACTGCTTCTCTATAAATGAACATACTAATCCTTAATTTTCTAGGTTTCTTGCTCCATTTGCCAAAGAAGCATTTTTCTTCTCTCAGGAGCTGCAGATGCAGATTACCACTGTGCCAGCTTCTTCCTGTCTGGAGTGGTTTGGCAAAAGGAATTAGTTCAGGAAAGTTCATAAACGTCTATTTTCTTTTCACTTCTACTACACTTCACAGCTGTCTCACTGTGCTCTTGTCACTTTTCTTTTGAGTGTACTTATGAAAAACCATCACAGCAGCTAAGGTCTGCAGGGTTGGAAAGCTGACCTTCCAACACAAGGGGCAGAAATACGGGAGGCAATCTTTCTCCCATCAAATAACAGTTCCTCCACAACCCTTTTACTGTTTGGGATATCCCTGAGAAAATGCAAAGCCTCAATTTTGGCTTGTTGCAGCATTCACAATGATGGAGAAAAAGCTGTCAGGTTTCACTTGTCAGCAGCTTAGGCAGTTGTGGAACTTGAGGTCCATTTGAAAATACTTCAGTTATTTGTATGCAGTAGACCTAAACGCAAGGGCATTAAAATCTGACATGAAAGCCTATATGAGCAGGATATGCTCTAGTCTGAAAGAAAACAGGTTTTGATTGAGATAAGATGAAACACAGACAACTAGAAAGAAGCACAAGTGCAATACTGCTGGTTGACTTCATGTTTAAAAACATGGCACATCAGTGCAGAGAAAAACTAGTCTGTAGCATCCCATTAGAGCTGCTGCATTTTTCTAAGCTGTCCGGCTTACTCTGCATCCAGGCAAAACAATTCACAGAAATAGTATATTCCCTTCTTTACGTATCACTTCAGGAGAAAAGGAAAGAAAAAACAACAGACAAGACGACACACAAACCCCCAAAACTGTTGCTATAGAGGTATCATCTACAGAGATAAAGAAGGCCTAAAATGAAGCAAGAATTCATAGAATCACCTTTCTAAATCTTCAGTTGCTCGGTCTTGAAAATATGGGGGAAGAAAACTGAAATGCACGTGAGTTAGCATGCAGTTGCATAAAGCTATCCATGAGATCAACTAGGACTCTAGGAATTTCCAGAGAAGTTGATCCCACCACATCTGCTTTCTCCCTACCTGTGAGAAAGGACATCATGAAAATCAACCTTCAGACAGATGAGATTCCTTCTCCCTTTGAGTACTGCATCATCACAGAGAGCCCAGCACCCCCAAAACAGCAAGAGAGATGAAGGAACTGGCACTTACTGCCACAGAGCATTTCCAATTGGTTTGATACTGCAGGTCAGCTACAAGCAACAGGATCCAACTCACGTTCAAAGAGCTCCAGCTCTACGTCTTATTGAACAATGGAAGTGGTGCACTCTGGAAACTCTAATTTAGATGTCCCACTATATATGCTGGTAAAAGCATATATATATATATATATACACACATACATACATATATATATATATATATATACACACACACACACTGATTATTAAGACATAATCTGGGGTTTGCCTCACACCTCCTGCAATGAAGCTACTGATACTTACCTATCGTCACGCATATAGGGCATTGCAAACCATCCTTGAAACAACTCATCAGCAACTAGTGGACTCTGTATTAAAACTGTAGCAGTATTAATATTTGATGTTTTCACAACAGTAAAGATTTATTTATTTTTTAAAAAGCAGAAAAGTCTGAGAAAGCCATTATTTGTCATGGGATGATCCAAAGGCTGTTAATCTCCTGTCTACACCTTAAAGAAAGAAAAGAGGAGAAAAATCTAATTTAAACAAGTGTTATTAGGGATAAAAAATTCAGACTGATGTTACATTAAATTGTTTGGGAGGCTGAGGTATCAAGCCATGGTCTTCAGTATAAAAGAAAATTATAGGGTCTATCAACCAGAGAAGCGGTGCTCTGAGCCTATATGCTGGCATGCTTACAGTTTTTTTCATGTCTGGCAGGTTGTTTTACAAACTAAACTCAGCAAGATGACAATTCCACTAGAAGGTGCTTCAGATGGTTTTGCTAATAATTTTGATCAGCTGAAATGGAGAAAAACATAACTTCATTTATTTGGCTTTTCCAGAACCTGTCAAGTCTGAGCAGAACCATTAATTTCCCCCTTCTGCATCTCCCCCACCTTCTTCCAGAAAAGTCGCACTTCAATTTTATTTTTTTTCTACAAGTATTCTGCATAATCAGCCTTTGTTCCCAAAACAAACTTTGGTCATTCTTTGTTCACTTCCTTTGCTAGAAGGAAGTGCCATTTCTTGAGAATATTCATTGGAGGCTGGTACTGCTACCGCTGCAAACATGGAAGTGCTAACCACATCTATTGGCTTTTGTTTTAAGAGCCTTTTAACCAACTTTGTTAATGGACTGAATGCAATTTAGATATGGAACTTGGCTAAAATGTAGCTTCAATTGGCTATTAAAATTTAAGAGCCAACTAAGACAGCTAATTACAAAAAAGCTCCAGTGATAATGCTAAGCAGAACTAGTAATAGCAAATGACAGTCTGTCTAGTCTTATTCCCAAAGGGAAAGAAACTCTTAACTAAGAAGTCAACCACACAATGTGCAGAAAACCTAACTGCATTAGTGTTATTATGGCATCCCAAATCTGGCAGCTCACTAGGATAAAACAGTGAGTAAAGTCTGTCAAACTACTCAGGAAAGCAACTGACCCCCTTCTTAATGCTAGCTGTAACAGACATTGGGAATTACGTTATCATTTTAGATTAACTTATTGGCAAATATTCCTATAAAAATTAGCAAAGCAGCACCATCTAAAAAATATCTTATACCCATCCTGAATTTGATTCTTTCTCCAGATATTTTAGGTTAAGGAAAAAAAATAGAAACAATCTGTCTGCAAAGTGTTCAAGCACTAAAAGAAGCATTCTGTGCTTCATTATCAATAGCCTCATTACACCATCAGCTGAAGTGCCGACTAGTTCTCCTGTGAAGATTTATCATGTATAGTGGCCACTTTGAAACACAGGTAGCGGAGTCTTTAACATTCCCTACTCAAGAGTCTCCCTGCTGTGCCTGTAAATGTCAGTCCGGTTTTTTCACGGCTGTGCGCACAGATTGGAAACAGCAGGAGAGCTTGGGAGTATGACTGCAATACCAGTAAGGACACTTGTCTTCACGGCACTGCTCAAGTGATTCTGGGAATGCAGGACCCTGCTGTTCTCTAATATTTACACACACCTGCAGTCATCAGGAGCAGTAGATGCAGTCTAAAGGCAGCTTGCTTCTTTTGTGTTGGGGGCTTTACTTTCAAACAGGGATGGCAACAAAATCCTACCGTTTCCCTATCCCTGTTTTGCAAAACAACACATACGTGTGCAAGCACATACAGTACGCAGTAAGTACAGTAGTACTGCAGGGATTATCACAGCCTTCCACTTCGCTTATCCTGACCATCCCACACTTTAAAACATCATTGCAGTTCACAGTGAGCCAAAGACATTCTTGCTTGCCAAGACTGTAGTTTTGCAGTCTCTTGTGAGCAACGGCAAGCCCTGAAACAACATTCACCTAGGATGGAAAGCACCCTTTTTCTTCGCAGAACACTTGCCAGTACAAACTTTTTCCAGGACTTTTTTGGGGTGGGAAGAGGCAGGGATGGCTTACGAAATCTGCACCTCAGAACATTCTTTTCAAATATATGGAAATATCTGTGTTCCCTGCATTTGGCTTTGGCAGTCTCAAAAGAAAACACACTGCTTTTAAACTTCAAAATAAAGAGAGAAAGTTTACTGGTAAATGAGTTTCTAAAACAATTAAAATGTCAAACAACTAAAGTACAAAAGAATGACATTAACTTTGAGTATGCAAGACAGCAAGAGAATACAATATGCTTTCCTGACAACAGTTCTTCAGAATAGTATAACATACTTTTTGAACAAAATGATTAAATGAAGTCATTAAAATGATAGTTTGGTTTGAGGAGTTTTAAATATGAGAGAGGCTTTAGCAGTCCTATTTTTGCATCTGAAATTAAAAGAATGCTATGCTTAAAGTCACCAGCCACACTTTGCTGATTGAGTCTGTATAGCAGTCAGAGTAGAAACGAACTTTTAAATGTTATTCCAGTTTCATTTCCAAAATATGGATTCCCTTGTTTTCAAAACATAACCTCTGCATTCATTCAACATTTTATGCTACAACATATTTATTTCAGTAGCGATTCGGACATAAAATCAAGCTAGCAGAGCACTGGACATCCACACAAATACACCACCCACTGGCTCACATGCATTCGTTTTGGTTTGCCGAACTTCATAAAGCACTCTCCCTGATAAGAATAATGTTCATGCCCTAACATTTTTTTTCTTTTTTGCAGTATCTAAATGTAAAGTAGTGGTATTTCACACCAAAATTAAACACTGCATTTTTTTACTTACAACTCTGAAAACAAGACTCAAAGCCAGGCAAGGAAGTACTTTTAAGAAAGGTTTTGTAAGGTTACATGCTTCTCAACTATGAAAAAAAGGTAAACCATTATTTTGTTATGAGAAGCACATGTGAGTCAAGCTTCCACTGGAACTAGACACTTTACAAAATTATTAATAATTACAGCTTTTCACTAACATAAAAAGAAAACCTGAGGGGGCGGTTGAGAATGGACCTTGGGTTTTGGTTTGTCCTCTTCTTTGCCCTGGGCCCTATGTCTGAAATTCTGGTCTCCTCCTTTCCAGAGAAAATCTGAATAATTAGAAAAGTGACACAAACACAAATACCATGAAAAAAATAACTAACATTCACTACCTGTTCTCCAAATAATTGTTTAAACATATTTTGTAACAAACTGGAATGCAAGGATGTGATTTTTGTCTTACATTCTCTTTTTTTAATTCAAACACTTGAAAAATATTTAAAAGGTGTCTCTACCATTTCAGACTTCCTCTTGGTGTACATCTAAGTGGCACTCAATAGGACTTACTCAAAATTAGAAGAAATCAGATGCAACACCACTGTTCTTTATAAAGTACCCACAACAAAAGTAAATAAAGCTTTATTTCTACACTATAAAGCAGAAAAAAGCACTTTAGTTTGCCTTTAAGATATGAATTTGTGTATATAAAGAAAACACATCCTCACTTCAAAGTTGGCAAAACTTTGCATTCGTATCGAAGTATTCATAAATTGTGCAAATATTTTAATAAAACATGTATTCTTCAAAACAGGTACAAACATCATTTCAGGATTCATCACTTTAAAAGGAATGAAATAGATTCCAGTGCTACAGTAACTGAAAAAAAAAGACAACACAGAGGTAAGCCACAGAGCAACTTAATCTGTTGTTCCATCTATAGTTTACTTCTGGACTCCCCTTCTGGATGCTGTGCCTTTCTTGGCTTTGGTGAGGTCACCTTCACCTTCTGGTAGCTACTGCATCAGCAATTCAAATAACAACAACAACAAAAAAAAGACAAGACTTTCTAAAAAAATAACAGAAACATATCAGAAGAAAATATGTATAGTCTTAAAGAGGACAGATCGACTCAGATCATGCATTTAGTTTTGACTGGGGGGCAGGCGAACACATGATAGGGACGCAGAAGAATTTACCACAACTTCTGGGCACAACATTTTTTCCTGAAAAACATGTTGTACAATTGAGCTTCTCAAACGGTAGCATTACATACCTTGGAGCCAACTTAATAGCTCAGGTCCACTAAAGGATGAAGAATCAGATCCTCTTCAAAACCTAACCCCCTCCTTCCTCCCCATGCACCAACTTTTAGTTCCATGATCCCTCCCAGCATTAAGCCATTTTTGGTGCTCTTTAGCCCTTCTGCTAAGCTGATCCAGCTCCACAATCTGGCAAAGAACTTTTCTTTGGTCTAATAGTCTAGTGAGCTGCAGCATTTTACGAGCATTCTGAATGAAGCTTATACAAGGGGTGGTGGAAGGCACACAGGTAGAAAAAAGGAAGATTTTTGTTTGGCACTGTTGAGCTGTTAAATCAGCTCAGCTATCAGTGCAACTTCACCTACAAATTTCAAGCTATTATTTGGCAATATTTTATTAGCAAGTGCAGCAAACAGTGCCATCTAAGTAAGATTCCTAACAAACTTGGCAGGCAGGTTGTTCAAAAAGACCATACTCAAATGCAGCAATAAAAAACTCCCTGCACTTTGATTCTTTCCTGCCCACTAACAGGGGAAAGGGGGAAAAAGCCCAACAAAACACCACAGCTCATTTCTGTAAATCACATTCAACTGTAGTCACTTTGAGAAAAAAATATTACTTACCATAAAAATTGCTACCATTTTCACAAATGCAGTAGCAGTAATATGTTTTTCATCTCTTAGCCACAGTATTACTTGGTTTACATTTTTTTTTTATCCTGACTTCACCCTTGAAGTCAGTATGCCTAACTATTTAAGTTCTTGCTTGTAAAACTATATGTAACTCTACAGTTCCTGTTAACCTTTTAATCTGGATTACTGACAAAGAAAAAAAGATAAAATTGAGTTTCATGGAAGTCTGTAAGAAAGAAGCTGCTTGCGTAAGACAACAGCCTTTGAGCAGTATGAGTCACTGATTGTTCAAGCTCAATGAGTATGTCTGGGGGAAAGTAAGAGGTAGAGAACAATACAAAGCAAACCCAAACAGTTTTGAGTCTACCCAAAGCCAAAACCACACCAAGAAAAGCAGCAAACTACTGCAAACAGTTTTGCTTTCCTGTTTGCTTAATTTTACATAACTTAATTTGCTCTGAAAATGTTGATTTGAAATTAAAAATACCAAAATTTGCTCTGAAGAATTCTAGTCTTGAAAATAAAATGGAGAATAAAAAAATATTCTTGTTCCTTTTTTGTCCAAAAGCACTTGCTGCATTCAACACATAACTATAAAAAAATTGCCAGACAATACATCTTTGATTAACAAATCACTTTAAAAAAAACAACACAACGGACAGCTCTGGTGATAGTCTCTCATTGAGCAGAGCAGCTTTACCAATGAAAAATATGTTCTGGCAAAACACACCTCTGCCTCCCCCCCCAGCTGCTACGTAAAAATCGAATCCATTCTGGTACCCTTACATAACTAAAAGATATACAAGCAGGTATCATAAAAGGAAGTAGTAAATTAACTATGTAAATCTTTCCTTCTCTCAGCTAAATTCTGGCATATGTTCAAGAATTATTTTATAATTTTCAGAGTCACAAAAGTATTTCAGCTACTATAACTGAATTCTAGCAATAGACGGTTTCCTGATATTTCAAATGGAGTATTCAGTGGTATGTAGGTCAAGCGGTCCTACCAATTGCATGAGCTGTAAGTTTTCCTCTCTCCACCCCTCCCGAGATTTTTTTTTCCTGGAATCTTTGTATTGCAACAGAAAGCAGAGAACGACCCAAGTTTTCTCTTCAAGAAAATACAATAACCTGATCTTTTCCCCTTTCATTAATCCTCACTGGTTATGACTGAGGTAACCGTGATTTTTCTTCTCATCCAATCATAAGACTGTGTGATCAAACACGCCAAGGACAGGTCAAGTTCATGGTTCTGCTATCACAAAGATGGTCAATATGAAAATGATGAACTTCAGCAGGAAGGTGTCGGTTTATAGAGAAAAAAGAAATGAGTTACCAGATTTTCGCATTTGTATTTCAAGAAGGTAGTATTTCATGGTTGTCACAGGCAATACAAGCAACTGCAGCTCACCCATTCCTCATTCAGCAAGAGCTTACCCATTTCTAGTGCCTATGCTGGAACATCAAAAAGGAGAAGACAGCTGCCCTGTCTCTGATTTGTCCTTTATGTTTATTGCATTAATGAATTGTTTTCAGGACTTTTCTAAACAAACTATGATCATGGAGAATCTCCAAGTGAATCATAACAAAAAAGGGAAAAAATCCTTGTCGTGGTCCCTCTATTCATAATTTCAAACTTAAGCAGCAGAAAGACTCTCTTAAACTAAGTTAATTATGTTCAAGTCAAAATGACTGCTCTGAACCCAGGTTTAGCTTCAAACTTTTCAGCTATTTCAGAACTAAAGGTCTTCTGTACCAAAAAGCTTGTCTGTGTTTTCAAAATTAATTAGTTTGATAACATATACTGCCCCCTCCCCACAAACTTTTCGGGTGGGAGAAACGCCAGCTCCATTCCTGAAAACAGGAGAAGTCCTGTGTAAGCAGCACCAAATGAGGACACAAATCTATTACAAGGAAAGGAGAGAGTTTATATAAAGCAGCTTAAACTGAATTAGGTTGAAACGGCAATTTAAATGCGGAAGAACTATATAGGCAAAAACAAACCAGATGGTGTCACTGCACAGCTTGTTTTGAGACTGGAAAAAAGTTCAGCAGAGGCATAGAGTCTCACAGGCTCTAGAGGAATTATTAGACGAGTTGACTGTGATATCTGTGTAAACAATATTATAAAGCAACTTTAGAAAAGAAGCCCAGCAGTACTGCGTATAGTTTTGGGCTCTATCCTTCAATAAAGTTATGGGCAAAATGGAGGTAGGGGAAATACCAGGGGTGGTGATCATGGCTTCTAGATTTAGGAAAATATAATAAATAAATTGAATTTAACCAGTTTATCTGAAGAAAGGAAAAAATTAGAGAGAGATGTGATGTGCAAATGTGTACCACGTGCAAAAGGTTGCTGCATAAAATGAGAGCAATTTTCATGTCCACAGCGGATAGGACAACTAATAACCATAAGGGAAATTTGTATTAGGTACTGAAGATATCAAAAGAAGATACTCAGCCTTATGAAATCCTTTTTAGTAGAAAGGACAGTAAAGTATTACAAGTGGTGTTGACCTGGGCTGTTTTAAAACCTTAATCATAGAGGTTTTAACAGAAAATATTGGCACCCATGTAGAGAGATAAGCCTGTCCTTATCTACCCCGTTCAATACTCCATCAGGGAAGGTGTCAGAAAGTTCTGTTTAGTTCTCACACTGCCCCAGCATGAAAGACACCACAAAAGTTGTTCTCCTGCTTTCTGGGCTGAGATGGGGAACCGCTGAATTTTGGACTTGGCTGGAGAAAAACTGTTCAAGGCACACCCATGCACAACTCCACGGGGAAGGTGCAGAAAGGAGTTTTGTAGTTCTCACAGTGCCCTGGTAGCCAATGAAAGGCAGCACAAAGTGTTCTACCTGCTTTCTGGGCTGAGCTGGGTAACCGCTGACTATTGGACTCGGCTGGAGACAACTGTTGCAAGGCACACCCCATGCACAACTCCACAGGGGAAGGTGCCAGAAAAGATTCTCATAGTTCTCACTGCCTGTAGCCAGCTGAAAGACCACAAATTGTGCTACCTGCTTTCTGGGCTGAGTGGGAACAGCTGACTTTTGGACTAGGACAACTCTGTTAAGGCACACCCATGCACAACTCCACCGGAAGGTGCCAAAAAGGATTCTTTGGTAGTACTCACTGCCCGGTAGCCAGCTGAAAGGCACCACAAAAGTGTGCTACTGCTGCTAGCTGAGATGGGGAACACGCTGATTTTGACTCGTGGACGGAGAAAACTGTTCCAAGGCACACCCATGCACAACTCCACCGGGGAAGGTGCCAAAAGGAATTCTTCAGTTCTCTCACTACCTGATACCCGATGAAAGACCACAAAGTTGGGCTACTGATTTCTGGGCTGATATGCGGAACCGCTGATTTTGGACTCGGCTGGAGAAACACTGTTACGAGGCACACCCCATGCACAACTCCACCGGGGAAGGTGCCAGAAAGGAGTTCTGTTGGTAGTTCTCACACTGCCCCTGTAGCCATATGAAAGACACCACAAAAGTTGTGCTACCTGCTTTCCCGGCTGATATGGGGAATCGCTGACTTTTGGACTCAGCTGGAGAAAAACTCTTCCAAGGCACAACCCATGCACAACTCCACCGGGGAAGGTGTCAGGAAAGAATTCTTTTTCTAGTTCTCACACTGCCCCGGTAGCCAGATGGAAGGCACCACAAAAGTTGTGCTACCTGCTTTCGGGGCTGAGATGGGAACCGCTGACTTTGGACTCGGACGGAGAAAACTGTTCCAAGGCACTACCTATGCACAACTCCACCGGGGAAGGTGCCAGAAAGGAGTTGTTGGTAGTTCTCACACTTTCCCAACAGCCAGATGAAAGTCACCAGAAAAGTAGGACTACATGCTTTCTGGGCTGAGATGGTGAATCGCTGACTTTTGGACTCGGCTGGTGACAAAATGTTCCAAACACACCCCATGCACAACTTCCACCGGCGAAGGTGCCAGAGAAAGGATTTCTGTTGGTAGTTCTCACACTGCCCGGAAGCCAGATGAAAGGCACCACAAAACTTGTTCTACCTGCTTCTGGGCTGAGAATGGGAACCGCTGACCTTTGGACTCGGCTGGAGACAAACTGTCCAAGGCAAAACTCCATTGTGGAATGTGCCAGAAAGGAGTTCTGTGGTAGTTCTCATATTGCTCTGGTAGCCAGATGAAAGACACCACAAAAGTTGTCCTACCTGCTTTCTGGGCTGAGATGGGAACCTCTGACTTTTGGACTCGGCTAGAGAAAAACTGTTCGAAGGCACTACCTATGCACAACTCCACCGGGGAAGGTGCCAGGAAGGAATTCTGTTGGTAGTTCTCACACTGCCCTGGTAGCCAGTGGAAAGATTTAACAAAATTTGGGATACCTGCTTTCTGGGCTGAGATGGAGAAGCGCTGACTTTTGGACCTGGCTGGAGACAAAATGTTCCAAACACACCCCATGCACAACTCCACCAGGAAGGTGCCAGAAGGAATTCTTTAGTTCTCACACTGCCCCGGTAGCCAGCTGAAAGGCACCACAAAGTTGGCTACCTGCTTTCTGGGCTCAGATGGGAACAGCTGACTTTAGGACTCGGACTGAGAAAACAGTTCCAAGGCACTACCTATGCAGAACTCCACCGGGGAAGGTGCCCAAAAGGAATTCTGTTGGTAGTTCTCACACTGCAAAGGTAGCCACATGGAAGACACAACGAAAGTTGTTCTACCTGCTTTGTGGGCTGAGATGGGGAACCGCTGACTTTTGTCTCGGCTGTGACAAACTGTTACCAAGGCACACCCCACACAACTCCCCCGGGGAAGGTGTCAGAGAGAATTCTTTTTCTAGTTCTCACACTGCCCCGGTAGCCAGATGGAAGGCACCACAAAAGGTTTCTACCTGCTTTCTGGGCTGAGATGGGGAACCGCTGACTTTGGACTCGGACGGAAAACTGTTCCAAGGCACTACCTATGCACAGCTCCAGCGGAGAAGGTGCCAGGAAGGAATTCTATCGATTGTTCTCCAGCTGCCCCGGTAGCCAGATGAAAGGCACCACTAAAGTTGTGCTACTGATTTCTGGGCTGAGGTGGGCAACCGCCTGCAGGAGCGGGCTGGAAACTAGGACCATGCATGGCAGTCAGTTAGCTGAGGGGAATGTGCTCGAGCTTGTCTAGACAACAATTAACATGATGGGGCATATTTACAGAGCACAGGGGAGTGGGGGGCGGATGGCGCCAAGAAAGGCAACACCCTTGCTGTTAATTGCTGGTAGTTAGCCACCAATCGGGATTGCCTAGTATGCAGGCTTAGCTTCAAGAACCATCGGTTTAAAACGCGCAGCTTCTGAAAGTGTATACAAACTCGTGCTTCTGTGCAATAAATTGACATTTGCTTGCATCAAGCTGCGTCCCGTCTCCTCATTCGCCGCAAATGGTGACCCAACGTGATGCGTTTAAGGATCTAACGTGAAGGGCTCTCGAATCGCCTATCTGAGCGACATGCCGAATCCCACAGAACTCTGAATGATCTGCTGAAAGGAAGCAGGAGCCGGCCTGAAATCCCTCCGGAGGTGAGAGTGAGCTGTGGGAAATCCGTAACGGGGAATCAGGCTTCGTCCCCAGAAAGAGACGTATATGGACTCATAAAGGGTCTTCTAGTCAGATCCGGGAGTCCGTGCCTCAGTCTCCTCAAATGGTGACCCCTATGGTGGTGTTCCCAAGCCTTGGAACAATAAGGACGGAACTGGTCTGTACAAAAAGACAGCTCGTGGAAGAGGGCTGCGTTCTGGAGGAGACATCTTGGTGAACGATCGTCTTGATGGCTGGACCAGGCGGACAACCTAAACCCCGAGGATAACACCTTATCATCGAGACAGGTGAGCAGCCAGAAACTTTAGAGA